>NW_016829166.1:299701-307514 GCF_001698545.2 Rhinopithecus bieti | reverse complement strand
AAAAAAAAAAAAAAAAAAAAAAAAAAATGCAGTCATAGAATTTTAAAGCTGAAAGGAGCATAAAGTGAGTTTACTTTAAAGTGAGTGTAATTGCCTAACTTTACAGAAAACTGAGGCCCAGAGAGGTGAGGTGATCTCACATGCTCTTTCACTTTCTCATTTGTCCACTTGATACATTATTCTTATCTCCCCTATGCTGTGTGCAGAGATAACAGCCATCAAGGCGTGCAGTCTCCAGTGGCAGAGAGAGCCGGGAGCAGCTGAATCTGGAGACCAGAGCTTTCATTTTCCAGTGGGCACACATTCTGCGAGACCAGGTTTTCTCCTGTTTGTGTTACGATAGGAGACACCTAGAGTGTTTGTTAGGCCCACACATGCCAGGCCCTACCCCGGCCCACTGAATCTGAAAGCATGCCAAAGGAGCTGGGGCTCTACCCTTTTAACAAATGCACAGATGAGTCTTATCACCAGGCACCAGCAGGGCTCCCGTCTGCTGACCAGGGCCAGAGTCCCGCCTCTTTCACTGGCCTCTTTCAATGGCCAGGCTCACAGCCCCATTGGCTTCATGGTCCTATGTCTGACTGTTTAGGTAAGAACTGGCATCAGCATTCACAACCCAGAGTGAGCCACAGAATTACCTACTTTGCTTTAAGCAAAGAAGCCCAGGTCTACCCCAGACCAACTATATTAACATCTTTCAAATCTTTTTTTGAAATACCAGGAGGTATTCTGATGAACAGCCAGCACTGAGAACCACTGCCAGCCCTGGGTCCTTTCTGAAACCTCAGGAAAGATCCTGGCCCATAATGTGGTAAAGGAGAGGCTTGGGAACGCTTTTCAAAGCCAGGACACACGGTGTCTCCAGGTATCATGACTCCTTCCACGTGCCTGCCTATCAAGGTGTTATAAAGCAGCCTGCTGTGAGACAGTGGCATTCACAAATTTCCCTTCAAGACAAAGCAAAGCAAAGGAACCATCATGTCTGTAACTGTTGTGCTGGACTGTGCATTCCCCAAACCATTGCAGTCGTGCCACATCTCTGCCATCCCATAATTTCACCTAAATGCCTTTGCACTTGTCTACACATCTCTTCAGGCAGTGCTGTCACAGGATTGCATCGTGTTTAGCTGAGCCTCACTCCTTTGCCCCCTGTCCCATCATCCTATCCTAATGTCCTAATGTCACCTGCTCAGGCTCAGGACACACACACATACACAGTAAGCATCACGTGATCCACGTGCCTGCTGTCAGCCCAGAGCTTTCCCAGGACCCCGCAGAGCCTCTTCTTACGGGCGTACATAGGGTGGTGGGCGTGACCTTTAGGAGATAGGAAGATAACAGACACTTCCCCACAGTGCCATGGCCAGGCACACTGACTTCTGAGGAACCCAAGTCACTCAAGACCAAAGAACATGGGTGAGTAAGTGATGTCCCTGCAGCTCACACCCTCAAAGCCTGTATCGCTTTACACTTTTCATAATCTATGTTTCTCTTAAGAGTTTCGCCAGGCATGGTGGTTCATGCCTGTAATCCCAGCATTTTTGGAGGCCGAGGCGGACGGATCACCTGAGGTCAGGAGTTCAAGACCAGCCTGGCCAACATGGCAAAACCTCGTCTCTACTAAAAATACAAAAATTAGCCAGGTGTGGTGGCGGGCACCTGTAATCCCAGCTACTCAGAAGGCTGGGGCAGGAGAATCGCTTGAACCTGGGAGGTGGAAGTTGCGTTGAGCTGAGATCATGCCACTGTACTCCTGCCTGGGTGACAGAGCGGAGTTTCAAGAAATACCCTGATGGTACTCCAGTTTGCCTTTTATTTTCTGTCCTGTGCTGAAATAAGGAGTGAGTCTAGAGGCATATAGGAAATCAGCTCTCTCCTTGCAAGTAGATTCCTATGGCACTACTAAAAAAAATCTGCATAGCAAGTTTCATGCTAATGGCTTTCGGTTATGCTTGCCTAATGATGCCCAAGCTCTTACAAATTCATCCTCTTTTTATTACTGTGCTGTTCTTTAAAAAAAAATCAGTAATACTTTGGATTCAACATGTAACTAGACAGGAAACTTAAAAGAAACACTTGTAGAAAGTTATCTTAACAAGGTGAAGATTGTTCCCATTATTGTTTACAATAACTTTCATGTTCCTCTTAATTTTATTTTGTTTTCTTGAAATATAGGAAGGGGTTGTATTTTGGTATTCTTGGATTAGTTACAACTAAGACAGCACCTCAAGGGTACTGGTACTTCATTGCACACTAGCTGGGTATTTTCTGTTTCTCAAGTATATCTTACAGAGTACTGAAAATAATTCTTTTGTGGAATGAGAAAATCAAGAGCATTTGGATAGTTAAGTGGCAGATAATAATGCCATAATTTAGTATTTAGTATCTTCATAGTGGCTTAATTTAGCAGCTTTAATTTTTTTAGACCGTTTCCTGACTTCATCTTCTCTTTTTCACCATTTGTACCAGAATCTCGGTGACTCCATCTAGACAGGGGACTCCCCCTAGCATATGAGAAATACACCCCAGTCCAGCCTCTGGGCCTCCGTCTCCCCAATAATCTCAGGTGTTGATACCTGAATGTGCGTTCCAGTAGCTGAACCCACATTCCTTTAATCTTCCTCTGTTTTAATGAATGGCTCTCAAAATGCATATTCAATATATGCTTTGAGCCATATGAAATACACTTTCAAAATGCAATATTCGTTGCCAAAAGAAAAAGGTTTAGTTTAATGAATCTGTACAAATAGTGACAGCATTCCCTCTTTTATCTCTTTCCAGCACAAGCATGACTTTATTGTGAAATCCAGGTGCAGTTGTGTAGTCACTGTATCTTTCCTTACTCCAGAAAGGCAGTCTATTAACTAAAGCCCAAGAATGGAGTGCATTTCTCTGTTAACCATTTATTAAGTCAACAAGCTAAGTAATGACTACATTTTTCTTTCTAATGTGCCTGCAGTATTATGCATTTAGCAATATTATTCCTTGAACAGATGTGTCTTTTCACAGTCGTCTTCCTTTCCTGTGAACATAGGATTTCTTCTTAATTGTATGCTTGTAAGCTTGCAACTGCTTCGAAAGGTGCTTCTAAACACACACTGAGCTCCCTCCGTGCTGAGAGCCAAGTGACATGAAAACCACAACATCATCAAGAATGGGAGCAGCCAGCTCCCCACATCAAGCAGCCAATTAGCTCGTATTCTTTGGCTAAATATACTCTGCAGCCAATCCAGTCACCTCGGTGCTTTGATTTCAGAAGCTTTAGAAATACCTGGAGTTACTTGAATGTGGCAGTATTCAAAATACAAAAGATAAGGAAGAAGCATTTCACAATCAGTGAGCAAACTATAGGACCTGACAGCAAAGACATTGAAGGTTACATCAAATTCCTTCCACGTTCGCATTTTGAATAACTAAGCACATTAACCAGTTTTGTGCTCAGCACTTCCCTTTATCAATAAAAAGGAGTATTCACAAAGAATCAATATCTAAAGCACATCGGGCAACTACTACACTTTTATGATTTCCTCAATGCTGAGTGTTAACAAAGAAAACCTTGCTGCTATACTTTTGAAAGACACCAATGGAAGCTGACAACCAAATTCATATCATTTTTTTCTTATAAAAAGTATAATGAGCTCTTGGGTCACCTTCAAAATATGGTCACATTCTTTCCCTGGAGTAGAGTTACTGTGGGATCAAGTGACTGAAAAGGCTAGGAGAGGAAATAAAACGATTGCTCAGCAGGACAAGTGTGGTGCTGCTGTCCTCGCCTGCGTCTCTGCCCACAGCAAGGTCATGGAAATTCAGCGTGAGCCCAAGTGGTTCTTCAGCAGCAGACACTCATGGACATGATCCTGGCACTCGCTGGTGTTTGTCTGACAGCTGCGTGTGCTTCAGCCACGGCTGCAGTAAGTGACCTACCGGGTTCTGCGGAGGAAGCCTGGCCCTACCATTCCCCATTTAGTCAGGAGGTCAAGTGAGAATTCCACTGATACCTTTAAATAGCCTTGGCTGCAACAAGCTAACGTGGGGGAGGATTCTGGAGTGTGCCTGGGTGCACCTGGCAGTGATAAGCAGGTCCCCAGTTGCTGCTGGAGGGGGAATTCGGAGGAGACTTCCTTAGCTGCCTCCAAGTGACACTGGTAAGGTCTGTGTGCAATGGTTCAACAGAAGACCTCATGCACAAATGTGCTAATGGAACTATGGCATCTGGTGATAACAGCAGAAATTGGCTTCCTTCTTTTATGGGTGGGAAAATTGAATTGGGGTCTGTTGGGAAAAATCACTTGCTCTATGAATCTACGCCCTACAGTGTGTTATTCTTGCTGCAGCCCAATTTTTGTATCTTTCTTGAGCAGGGATCACATCTTGCTGCACATCATAGAAACCATGTGGGTCTGTCTCCTCCTCCAACCTGGGAGCTCCGTGGTAGGAGGAGCAGGTGTTGTTCTTCTCAGGTTTCCCGCCCAGTGTCCAGACTGGAAAAGGTGCTAATAAATATAAGTTAAATTGAATTAAACTAAGAATACTGAGAAGTTACACAAGTCTTGGCAGCAACCCCAAATGCTAAGTCTTGGTATAGTTTGCTATAACTTTGTAGACAAATGTGCCAAGAAATCAGAACCATTGGCTCTTCGTAGACCTGAAGGTGCTTGATTTTCTTCAGTGTCATATTTTCATTCTGATTCTTTGGTTCTAAATCAATATTAATGTCGTGTGGCTCTTGGCTGCTGCCATAGCAGTAAGGTCCGGTGACCTTTGGTGCCGGAACTCTGTCACTGCTTGCCCTGGTGCCTGTATTTCACTAACAGCTGTGTACTCTTAAAATAAAAAACAAGCTTCATGTTTTATAGAGCCTTTTCCCAAGGAGCTTTTAAATGTCATTAAACTTATTTTTTTTTTAATGTTAACATGGGAAAGTCAATATTACCCTCCTCCAAATTGTAAAAGGGTAATTACTTTTTTGCATGACTTGTCTATGTCTTTCCCCCTCTTTGCTGCCTTTTGGTCATTGTTGGCCAAGTTATCCCATTTAGTAGTTTATCTCTGAGAGGGCAGATGTAGTCATGGAGAAGTGAAATTAGAATGGGATCATTTGATGATTGCCTAATGTCTAGCAAAGAAGTTCAAGGACATGACAATGAGTGGAAGATGACTGGGAAGGAAGGTTGAAATACACATTAAATCAGTTCATATTTATTATCTGAAAGCCATCCTTCTACCCATTACTCACCACCAGACATAAGCATGAGTGGCTTGGTTATTCCTCTGTAGCCGCATGAAAGAAAAATTCCTATGATTGTCCCCCAGAACTCAAGGGGAAAGCTCTGCCTGTTTGGGTCATTGGGGACAGAGCACACTGTGGTTTGCCTTTTGGTCCCAAGTAATGCTTCATGGAGGCTGATGGAGGAATGTGTCTTGACGTTGCCACCTGGCCACAGGTTGCTGATTCAAGGGTAGAAACTATCTGAAACCAGGTTTCAGCACCTCATACTGTACTTGGCACACAGTACTTAGCAAATATTTGCCTTTTGAATTACATTGAATTCAGACCTGTTAGGTGTCCACTCTCCCGAGGGCTGAATCTCACTGCTCCTCAGAAGAACCAGAACTGTTAGTTCTCTTTGGGGAAAACCAACCCCTTCTTTCAACTTATGCTTAGGATGAGATGAACATGATAATCCAGAGGTTATTAAGAACATACAGAGTTAAAAGCAAACACCTCCTTAACATGGATGTTCAACTTAGCAAATATTAACAAAAGCATTGCCAGACACTAAGGGTGAGAGTAGAAAGCTGAGATGAGAGAAGTACCCCGGTTGACCGAGTCCAGGTGAGCTGCCTCCCATCCAGGCCTCCAGGACCCACGTCATGTGTGTTTTTTGTCCTTCAGGTAGCCGAACAGCATCTGCAGGCCCCCCTCCACCAGCTCCGGCAGAGGCTTGGATAAAGGGTTGTGGGAAATGTGGAGCCCTTTGTCCATGGGATTCCAGGCGATCCTCACCAGTCTACACAGCAGGTGGAGTTCGCCCGGGAGGGTCTGGATGTCGTTGTTGTTGAGGTTCAGCAGCTCCAGGCTGGTGACCAGGCAAAGCGACCTCGGGAAGGAGTGGATGTTGTTGCCCTCTGCGATGAAGATCTGAAGGCTGGTCAGGTGCTGGATGCTCTCAGCGATGTTTTCCAGGCGATTCGAGCCCACGTGCAAGAAAGTCAGTTCCTTCAGGGAGAACACACACATGGGGATGTGCGCGAAGACGTTGTGGCTGAGGTTCAGCTTCCTCAGTCTGGAGAGGTCAGCGAAGCACGCAGGGAGCTGGGACAGGCAGTTGTGCGACAAGCTCAGGACCTCCAGCTTTCGGCACAAGCTCAGCTCGGCCGGCACCTCGGTCAGGCAGTTCATGTTGACAAACAGGACCCGGAGGCACTGCAGGAGGCTCACTTCTCTGGGCAGGCTCTTCAGGCGGTTCCCGCACAAGTTCAGGACCACGATCCGGGTCAGTTTCCCCACCTCGGGAGGGAGAACCCGGAGCTGGTTGTGAGACAGATTGAGTTTCTGGACCTCGGACAAGCCCCACAGAAAGTCGGGGATGTCTGTCATTCCTCTGGTGACCAGGCTGAAGCTGACGTGGTGCATGCCCCGCTTCAGCAGAGACCGCGGGTCCCTTCCCGAGAGCAGGGCATCGTCCCACGGAGAAAACTTCTGTCTCCTCCCCGTGAAGAGTATCCTCCTGGGGCCCTTATCCTTGGAGCTGGCCCTTGACTGCCTGGCCCCCATTGTACCTTCCCTTCTATTCACTCTCCGCTGCCACCTCCCAGGCAGGGACTGTGTCCTCTCAGCTGCTAAAAGCCAGGCTGTTGCAGGCAGGGAGCGTGCGTCCGGGTGAGAACCAACTTGTGACTAGGCGGTCCTAGCGTGGAGAAAGCTGCCCGGAGAGTCTCGATCAGGCCTTGCAGGTATCCGAGACAGGTCCCTGGGTGCTGCAGGAGCTGGGCCTGTCCCCCAGGGTTTAGGTGTTTTTTCTCTGAGCAGCTGGGCTGTAATGATATACTTGTCCAGGAGGCTGCTAAACTACTCATTTCCCTCTGAATGCTACAAGGCAGCTGTCACTGTCACTCTGCCTGAGTTTTATTGACCGGGTACATGCAAACAGGTCACAGGAAGGCTGCATATAACTTTACTCTCTCAGCTTTTCTTGGGTGTCACAGTTGAGGAGGGTGATTAACAAGCCCATCTCTAAAAGAAGTAAAGTGGAAAACAGAGCAGGTCACACAAGCACCGGCTGGTGGCAGGATTGCGGGAGCTCAGCCAGACAACTTTACAGTGAACCTGGGCTCCATGCTAGCTACAGTTATGTCTCCAAAGCTGAGAATCTGCAGATGATATCGTAGGTCCCCGTTCCAAACCTCGATGAACTGTACGTTTGTGAAAACATGACAAAAGCAGCCCGGATACCTGGAATCGCCCAGGTCAAAGGTTTTTATCCTGTGCTTGTCAGAGGTGATTTAGGAAGAAGGCGGTTTTTCAGCCAGAGAAGCTCTGGGCTCATCTGTCTTGCAGAGACCTTCTGTATTTAGTAGGATGCGCTTTAAATGTTTGAACAGCCACTTGAGTGGCCACCTTAGTATGGTAAGCACCGGCCACGCATTGTCCTGGAAGGATATAATGAGGCCCCCCTCGCTACGCACCATTCTCTTTCTCTCTCTCTCTTCTCCTCTCTTTTTATTTATTTTTAATTTTTTATTTATTTCTTTTCATTTATTATACTTTAAGTTCTAGGGTACATGTGCATAACGTGCAGGTTTGTTACAT
>NW_016829166.1:266721-299391 GCF_001698545.2 Rhinopithecus bieti | reverse complement strand
TTTTTTTTTTTTTTTTTTTTTTTTTTTTTTTTTTTTTTTTTTTTTTTGATGGAGTTTTTGCTCTTGTCGCCCAGGCTGGAGTGCAGTGGCGTGATCTTGACTCACTGCAACCTCCGCCTCCTGGGTTCAAGTGATTCTCCTGCCTCAGCCTCCCAAGTAGCTGGGATTACAGGCGCCCACCACCTCACCTGGTTAATTTTTGTATTTTTAGTAGAGACAGAGTTTCACCATGTTGGCCAGGATGGTCTTGACCTCCTGATTGAGGCGGGCGGACCTGCCTCGGCCTCCCTGTCTTTTTCTAGAATTGAAAGTTAACTTATACCTTAAGTTTGCAAAGTTCATTGTTGGTGTTATGGGCTGAACTGTGTCCCCTCACCCTGCCCTCAAATTTTGTATGCTGAAATTGTAACCCCCAGTATCTCAGAAGGCACTGGGTTTGGCGATCGGGCCAAGTGAAGACGTAGGGAGAAGGCAGCCACCTGTGAGCCAAGGAGAGAGGCCTCAGAAGAAACCAACACCTTGATCTCAGGCTTCCAGTCTCCAGAATTGTGAGAAAAATACATGTCTGCTGTTTAAGCCACCCAGTTTCTTAGAGCAGGCCTGGCAAACTAACATAGTTGGGGAGGAGGAGGACACACATCTGCATAGGTGAAAAATCCTAAAAATACGTAGTGAGAAGACAAGGGATATCAAGGTGCTGAGCACAGGGCTTGTGGCCCTTGGCAAGGGCTGGTTTGGCCTCGACGGGTGGGGTTTTTGCTGCTATGTGTCCTGGAGACCCCTGCTGCTCCTGGGACCCTGACCTCACAGGGCTGTTGCCACCAACCCAAGAGTTGTCACTGGGTCCTAGCTGGGTGCTGCCTGGGGAGCCTGGACGTCCATCCACACCCAGGGTGCAGGATCTGACCAGGAGGAGCAGCAGAGGTAAAAACGAGGGGAGGCCACTTTCTCTCCACACGCCATTTGAAAGAGATCTGACCCCTCTGACTGAGTCAGCCCCGGGGATTCTGGACAAAGGCGGAGACTTTGCACATGCTTTTTATGAGGCACTTGAGTGTTGTGGTTATCAGTTGTGGTGGCTTGCGTGGGAGCAATGTGGCTACATTTAGACCCTAAGGTTTTGGAGCAGACCACGCCTTATATATGTAAATTTCACATGGTTCTGTTAAAAAAAAAAAAAAAAAAAAAAAAAAAAAAAAACAGAAAAAGAAAAGCTAGCTGTGCTTCCTCTTTCCTTCCATGAGCCTGAGAAATTATGCTAGAGTACTTGAAATGTGAGAAATTGCAGTACCTGGGATGATTTGAGAAAAATGTCATAACTTTCTTCTTGTGGCAGCTCTCTCTCTTCCTCCTTAATACATTTTTTCTAATAAATATTTCTTGAGCACTTATCAATAGCCAATATTCATCAGATGTTTACTTACGTAAAAGTCACTGTAGCCCTCACTTTATATGCAGAATGGGTATTAAAATTATCTCCATGTTACAGATGAGGGAAGGAAGATAGATAAAGGTAAATTACTTATGCAAAATCAACTCACTTACCCAAGATCAAGTAACTAGTCAATGGGAGAACCAGGATTCAGTCTTAGGTGGTCCGCACAGAGCTTGGGCTGGGAACCACAAGAAGATGCTGGTCTGATCTCTGTAGAGAAGCAAAGCAACTCTGGCTAGGACACGGTCCCTTGCTTTCAAGTGCCAGGGTGTAGGATTGACGGAGCACAAGTCAAAAGATGACTACATTACTCCATGCATAGAAGTAACTACACAAGGCCGGGGGTGGTGACTCACGCCTGTAATACCAGCACTGGGAGGCTGAGGCAGGTGGATCACCTGAGGTCAGGAGTTCGAGACCAGACTGGCCAACATGGTGAAACCTTGTCTCTACTAAAAGCACAAAAAATTAGCTGGGTGTGGTGGCAGAGAGCTGCAATCTCAGCTACTCAGGAGGCTGAGGCAGGAGAATCGCTTGAACCCAAGAGGTGGAGGCTGCAGTGAACCGAGATCGCCCCAGTGCACTCCAGCCTCGACGACGAAGTGAGACTCTGTTTCAAAAGAAAGAAAGAAAGAAAGAAAGAAAGAAAGAAATAACTACACAGCTAGATACCAACCCTGCTTACCTTATGCCAGCATAACCAGGAAGAGCAAAAGTTAAACCATCATTCCAGAAAACTTCAGAGTGATGGATTTAGCGCCTCCAAAAACAGTTCAGGTCTTCTCCAGGGAGGTTCTCATATATCAAATGGACGAGCTGAGTCACTAGCTGACTTGTTTTCTTCTAACTTTTTGAAATGTAAACGCTGCCCACTCAGTGACTGTCAGTTATCCCGTCAGCACGTAGTTCTCTGAGAGGACATTCCTTGTCTCTGGTCTCAGTTTTCTCCTCTATGAAATGGGTCATTTGGAGGGGATAATGGCTGAGAGCCCCTTTCCCAGTCTCCCAGTCTGATTCTCACTACAGATGAGGCCACTTGTGAGAAAGTGAAAGTCACATTTAATCCCCTTTCTGGTAAAAGTACACAAAAATCGAAGACAGCCTTCATTTTTGTAACGTTTATGTTCGTCCTGGGGAATAAAGACTAACAAGGAAATGTTGTTGACTTTAGGGTTCTCTGTACTGTCTGGACCACACATTTGACCTTTACCAAAAGAGACTTTTCAGGGCTCTCTGAATGGAATGCAGCTTGAAATAACTCTCAGAACATTGTTGGACAATTTTTTGAAATTCCAGGGCATTGTAAGTAATGTGATTATATTTAAAACCTAAGGAGCCTGGAGAATAATTGAAATGCATTTAATATGGCTGACATGTTTACTACATTGCTGTATGTTCCAGCTGATTGTTCCAACACACGAAAATCAATGTGGATTATTTCTTTAAACCTAAGTAATATAAAACTGAAATAATGAGAGTGTAAAATAGTAGGTTATGAAAACATCTGAAGCTACTCCTGAATTCACACTGATGGAATATCTACAGAAAGAATATTTTCTATTGTCCCTATGACTTTTCAGCTTATGTCTGTACATCATATGTTAATTTCAGAAGAAAGAAATGTGCACCTCTAAATAGTTTATTAAAATAAACTTTCTACTGTTTAAAAAAATTTAAAATAAGCCAGTTGCAGTGGCTCACACCTGTAATCACTTTGGGAGGCTGAGGCAGGCAGATCACGTGAACCCAAGACCAGCCTGGGCAACATGGTGAAACCCCATTTCTACAAGAAATACACAAATTAGCTGGGCGTGGTGGTGCATGACTGTAGTCCCAGCTACTTGGGAGGCTGAGGTGAGGGGAATATTTGAGCACTGGAGGGCGGGGCTGCAGTGAGCCATGATCGCACACTACACTCCAACCCAGGCGACAGAGCAAGACACTATCTCAATAATAATAATAATAATTAAAACAGAAAATACAGAAAAGCATGTAAAGAGACAATCCAGTTAACATTTTGCATATGTAAAGCTAGATCTTGTACCTATGCATATTGGCTTCTGTTTTCCTTTACTAAAGAAAAAATTTTTTTCAAGATCTGCCTTAGCCTAGGTTTCCTCAAAAGCAGAGCTTCAGGCAAAAGCTTATGGGGCTAATATTTTATTAAGGAGCACAATTGTGGGTAAGCAAGAATAGGGAGACATGGGGAGGAGCATCAGGAGGGGGAACAAGCACAAGTGATGTGTTCTGAGCTGCCACATCTTTGCATCAAACACAGCCTGTTGCTAGGTTTTGCAGAGATCTGCAGAGAAGCTATATTAAACCATTGTAGCTCAGAATGGTCCATGGTTAAGCATCTATGAAATGCATGCAATAGTAAAACCCAAAGAACATTAAAAAAAAGTCCCTAAATCATGGTTATTGAAGACATATGGCCCATAGTATAGTACTAGGACAGCGTAAGAACTCTATCAATGATAGTTACTCTAAAAACGGTAGCCATTACACACACATACACACACACATGCCCCTGGAGTCATTGAGAGAACATTCTCCATGTGTCTGATTTTTATTTTGTCCTTCTTTATGAACTTTACACTTTCTTTAAACCCAATCAAACCTGTAACTCTGAAGCATCCCTTATTTATCTCCCATTCATCTTCCACGCAAAACTTTAGTTAGTGCTAGGAGCTGTTTGAGACACTTTCATACATGCTATCTGACACAAATAATATTTGGAAGATTGATATTATTAACTTCATATTAACTATGAGGAAGTTGAGCCTCACTGAAGTTAAATGACTCTCCAGGTTGCAAAGCCAATTACTACCAGCATCAGAATCAACATTCAGATCTTCTGATTCTGACTCTGGCTCTCTTTCCACTACATGGAAACCTGTCTTCCTCTGCACAATTTTTTCTTAGTAAGGTGGCCAATTATTTTTCCAATGAGAGCATCCCACAGCCTTCTAGCATACAGACGCTGCAGCAAGAGGCAGCATAATCTAGTGGTTAATGTCATAAGCTCTGATTGATTGACCATCTTGGGTTTCAATCCTGGAAATTTTAGTCAGAGGCTGTGTGACCTAGGGCAAGCTACTTAGCTTGTCTGTGCTGTTTCCTCATATATAAAGTGGAGATAATAATACTACCCATACATAGGACAGGCACGGTGGCTCACACCTGTAATCCCAGCACCTTGGGAGGTTGAGGTGGGCAGATCACAAGGTCAAGAGATCAAGACCATCCTGGTCAACACAGTGAAACCCGTCTCTACTGAAAATACAAAACTTAGCTAGGCATGGTGGTGTGCGCCTGCAGTCCCAGCTACTTGGGAGGCTGAGGCAGGAGAATTGCTTAAACCCGGGAGGCGGAGGTTGCAGTGAGCCAAGATCACGCCATTGTACTCCAGCCTGACCAACAACAGCAAAACTCTGTGTCAAAACAAAACAAAACAAAACAAACAAACAAACAAAACATAGAAATCATCAGTTTTTGTGCCAGTCTCCTCCATTAGACTATAAATACATTTCTTAGGGCTGGAGCTAAATCTTATTCATCACCGTTTGTTCTCCTTGAGCCTAGGATGTTGCCTCATATGTGGTACCTATTCAATGAGCCCTGGTTCCTCCCCACTGTATCCTCTTATGTATGAATCAAACCTACTCTATTTTGAGAGGCTTACTGACTCTCTATCCTATTATGTGACCCATATGACCAGAAACATAAATAAAATTGCCTTGCTTGTCAACTGGTATCAGACTTCTATTTATCCAAAATTACACTGCTGACATTATTCATTCGGGGAAAGAGAACCTACAAGCAAGGCCATTTTATCTCTTTGAAATCCTAATGTCAATAGCTCTTGCCTGTCACCGAACAAGATACAGAAATTATAGGACTGGTGCAACTCTAAGAAAGCATTGAGTCTACTTTTGCTGGCCAGCTGCATTTTATTAAATCATCTCAGCAAATTCAAATTTAGCTTTTTAAAGGCTGCTTCTAGAAAGACAGCCATTTTGTTATTTTGCATATTTTTCCTCTCGGGAAATCCATTTGCTGGGCTAACCCTAGCTTTCAGGTATCAGTTTTCCTTGCATCTTCCTATTTGTCTTCAGTGGAGCTGGGTAACCAGTGAAAGCTTTTATAGTCCTGTTCATTCAGTCCTAATCCACCAAAGTACACTTCGTGCTTTACAGCACTGAAGGAAAGGCGAAATAAAAAGATGCTTTGATTAAAAGTCGAGAGAGTAATTAAATACCAATTCAGCCTTCTGCATATTAAGTTTATATCAGAAAGCAAGGTCATGAATTTAAGAGCAATGAGATTCTATATAATATCCATATACCAAAGTAGCAGAGCTTTATTAAAGATCAAGTCTCTTTTTAAGAAGTTTTAAATTATTGTGACATTTCAGGATAATAAATTGATAAATGGCTAAAAAAATAAAAAAAGCAAAGAAGAGACACTAAGTTCAGTCAAGTGAAATATCTGAGATCTAGGCCTCTCTGATAAAAAGTTTAAAATATGCATAGTGTGTATAAAACTTATCTGTTTAATAAATTATAAGTGTGAATCTTATTTAAAACTCCCCAAACTACTTACTATTGTTTTAATTTCAGATTTGTCTAGATTATGTTAACAAAAATAAATTTTCCCTCTTCATTGAATTGGTGAGGAAAAGTTAAAAAGAGTTGAGCCCTAGAGTAAGAGGAATTCCAAATTCAGTTTAAAATCCTTGGTTAAGAGTTGGACTTTGTCCACATACATCTGAGCCACTGGGGAATGTTTTCCAGCTTCTTTCTCACAGTGGATTCTGAGGGAGCTCAGTCTTGGCTACAGCCCCTCTCATGGGAACTCCCCTGTGCATGCGGAAAATGTTGGTAGCATACATATCTGTGCCACTGGGACAGGCTTGCCCACCACTGTCCAACAGCAAACTCTGAGGGGGCCCATTCTCAACTCCAGCCCCTGTCACGGCAGTCAGGGAATGGTCCCATTGATCCAGGGATCTGCCAGGAAGTTTGCTCCTGTCTGGGTCAATGCGACAGGCTTCTATACTTGGTCCCTGGCCAGCCTTCCCACACAGACTGGTTACCCTCCTTAAGTCTTCCCCAGGTCCATCCAAGCTGGGACACTGCAACAACCAACCTTGGAGTCTTTGTGAGACTTACAGTAAGCCTGGGCTTCTGGCTCCCTCTGGTGCTTAAATGGCTGCAGGAGTCACAGTCTCTGACAACGGTCAATCCACTTAGGTTTCTAGTCAGGCTCTCTAAAGGATGGGCACAAATAAAGCTAGACTGCAAAGACCTGAATAAATACCTAACTCTTGAATGCACAGACATCAACGTACATCTACAATTATCAAGAACAGTCAGAGAATTATGACCTTACCTAATGGACAAAACAAGGCAGCAGTGACAGAATGTAAAGAGATAGAGATGTTTAATCTGACAGACGAGAAATTCAAAATAGTCATGGTAAGGAACCCATTAACTTCAAGAAAATACACAAAAAAATTCAGAATTTCATCAGATACATACATACTACAAAAAAATTAGCTGGGCGTGGTGGTGGGTGCCTATAGTCCCAGCTACTTGGGAGAGTGAGGCAGGAGAAGCATGAACCCAGAAGGCAGAGCTTGCAGTGAGCCGAGATTGCACCACTGCACTCCAGCCTGGGCGACAGAGTGAGACTCTGTCTCAAAAATAAATAAATAAATAAATAAATAAATAAATAACAATAAGTAACAATTTCTAGAGAGAATATGGAGAAAGGGGAACTCGTATCCTATTGATTAGTACAACCATTAAGGAAAACAGTTTGGAGGTTCCTCAAAACATTAAAAATAGAACTACCATATGATCCAGCAATGCCACTTCTGGATATATATCCAAAGGAAATGAAATCAGTACATTAAAGAGATTATCTGCACCCCCAAGTATATTGCAGTACAATTCACAATAGCCAAGATATGGAATTGACTTAGGTATCTTTCAATAAATGAACGGACAAAAACGTGTGGTGTATACACACAAGGGAATACTATCCAGCCATAAGAAAAGAATGAAAATGTGTTATTTGTGACAATGTGGATGAACCTAGAGGACCATTGTTAAGTGCAGAGAAGGACAAATACCACATGATCTGACTGACACACGGACTCTAAAAAAGCTGATTTCATAGAAGTAGAGAGTGGAATAGTGGTTACCAGAGGCTGGAGAAGGTAGTTAGGAAGAATGGGGAGAGGTTGGTGAACACGTTCAAATTTACAGTTGGGCAAGAGAAATAAGTTCTGGTGTTTATTGCACAGTAGGGTCACTATAATTAACATGATGTATTGTATATTTCAAAATAGCTAGAAAAGAGAGTCTTTAATATCCTCATCATAGCTGGGCATGGTGGCTCACACCTGTAATCCCAGCACTTTGGAAGGCTGAGGCAGGTGGATCATGAGGTCAGGAGTTCGAGACCAGCCTGACCAACATTCTGAAACCCCATCTCTACTAAAATACAAAGAAAAGAAAAGAAAAAAAATAGCCAGGACTGGTGGCATGCACCTGTAATCCCAGCTACTCAAGAGGCTGAGAGGCTAAGGCAGGAGAATTGTTTAACCTGGGAGATGGAGGTTGCAGTGAACAGAGATTGAGCCGCTGCACTCCAGCCTGAGCGACAGAGGGAGACTCCATCTAAAAAAAAAAAAAAATCCTCATCACAACGAGATGATAAATGTTTCAGGTGATGGATGTGCCAATTGCCGTGATTTGATCATTACACAATACATACATGTATCAAAGCATCACATCATAAATATGTACAATTATGATTTGTCAATTAAAAACAAAATAAAACTTAAAAAAAAAAGTTGGGCTTGTCAGTCTTAGCTCTGCCAAGCAGCACAATCTTGGGCCAATTACTTATCCTCTCTACACTTCAGTTTTCTCCTCTGGGAGATGCTTTGAGGTTTAAATGAGATGAAGCAGGTCAACTGCTCAGCATGGATCCTGGCATATAGTAAAGTAATAGGTAAGTATTAATGATGTGATTACTATTAATATTACTATTATTATCCTACTAGTTTTGAGACTCTAGGCAAGTTTTCATCCTTGCTGAGCCTCAGTTTGTTCGGGGGGACGTGGAGGGGGAACTCCGTAAGTAATAATTATCATCATCATCATCATCATCATCTTCATTACCATGGACATCAGCATCTTGGTGGTTTCTGGACTTTTAAGTGATTGCATTTTAGGTGAAAGAAAGGGAGTTAAGATGCTTCTATGCTTAAAAGCATCCATGTAAATGTATATATTATATAAATGTAAAATTATATATGTATACAGGCAAGGACTGAAAGAAAACAGGGAAGAATAGAAATTGATTTGTTTGGGTGTTCAGCATGTGGATGAAATTTTAAACTTTTCTTTGATTTCTACTAATATTATAACTGTATGTCATAATAATGCTTTAAATAGGTTGATTATATACAAAGTATAATGAATCTCCATACACCTATCATCTACCTTCCCTAAGAACAATTTATTTTATAATCATTATGGAAAATTCAAGTCAGCACTGCAGCCAAATATAATAACTTTCATGAATAAATGAGGCAATAAAAATGACCTAGAATAAGCAGGTGAGGAGTAGGAAACAGGAAATAAAAAGGATTGGGTCAACTGGAAATGTCCAGCTGGCTCAAAGTAATCAGAAGCAAACCCAGTGTGTTTATGACACATCATTCCGTCTATTCACTCAACAAGCATTTATAAAGCCATTGTTGTGCACGAGGCCAGGCGTGAGGTCCTATGCAAAACAAGAAAGCTACTGGGGTAATAAAGGAAAATGAAGACCAAGATCGTGTTCTCAATGATTTCCTACTCTAAATCTAAGCAAAGTATTTTAATGTAGGGTTGTATTAAATACATGCTGTAACAGAAGCATGTCCAAGTTGTGATGGGCACAGATCAAAGAAGGTAGATGCTCTGCTGGGGATGGGAACAGCACAAGATTCAGAGGAGGCAGCCGGGCATGGTGGCTCACGCCTGTAATCCCAGCACTTTGGGAGGCTGAGGCAGATGGATCATCTGAGATCAGGAGTTTGAGACCAGCCTGGCCAACATGGTGAAACCCCATCTGTACTAAAAATACAAAAATTAGCCGGGCATGGTAGCGGGTGCCTGTAATCTCAGCTACTTGGGAGGCTGAGGTAGGAGAATCGCTTGAACCCAGGAGGCAGAGGTTGCAGTGAGCCGAGTTTGCGCCAGCCTGGGCAACAAGAGCAAAACTCTGTCTCAAAAAATAAACAAACAAACAAACAAACAAACAAATAAATAAATAAATAAATAAGATTCAGAGGAGGTGTAAGTTGGAGTGAGAAGCCCAAGGAGAAGCAGAGGATTGAGCCTGGCAAGTCGAGTGGCCAAGAAGGGCGGAGATGATGGAGAGAGCACTGGAGACTGCAAGCGCCTGGGGAAGCCTGGAGGGCAGGATGCAAACAGGAGAAAGGCGAGGCAGCAGAGCAGGCAGGAAGAGTGGAGAGGCTGAATATCACAGAAGACAAATGAAACATGCACTCCATCCGTGTCGCTGTTTTCGGAATAATCTTGAAACTAACCCTCGATTTGAGTTAGTTAATGACTTGGCTTCATGTAATGGTGATTCTGCTCAACTTAAGTTTCAAGAGGATTTTATTGTTCTGGTTTCATACTTTTAGAAAATACATGGCTTTGCTTACAGGCCCCTGGGGTTTAATGACTATGCATTTAGGCGTTTGCAAGATTTAATGGTTTAATACTGCAATGGATTTTAAATATATCCTAAAATAATTAAAAGGGGATAAAAAGAAGTCATGATTAAGTACTGAATATGCTTTAAAATTTTTGTAGTTCGGTATTATGTCTAATTAAATAAACTCTATTTCCACATTAACACATTGTTTGTAGCACGCTGTCATTCTCAGGCACATCAGACTGGCCCCATATTCTGCTGATGGATCACTCGTTTTTGAAAGTCCCAGAGAGATAGCCAGGGGTGGTGGCTCACAGCTGTAATCCTAGCACTTAGAGAAGATGAAGTGGGAGGATCACTTGAGGCCAGGAGTTTGAGACCAGCCTCGGCAACATAACAAGATCCTGTCTCTACAGAATTTTTTTGCAAAATTATCTAGGTGTAGTGGCACGTGCCTGTAGTCCCAGAAATTCAGGAAGTTGAGGCAGGAGGATCACTTGAGCCCACAAGTTTGAGGCCACACTGAGCTATGATCATGCCACTGCACTCTAGCGTGGGACAAGAAGGATACCCTGTCTCAAATAATAATAATAACAAATAACAAATAAAGGAGAAAGGAGTCTGTGCACTCCTGCGTGCTGGCCCAACTAAGTTCCTGAGAGTGGGACTTGCATGGGAAGTTGAGAATTGGTGGGACCTCAACCATCCAGTTTGGAGGCTGAAAGCACAGGAATGCTTTGCCCAATGTCCTATCTGGAAACCACATAAAGTATAAGCCCAATAGAGAGAACAGAGAGCTCAGAGCTAACCAAGGAGTGGGGAGAGAAAAAGTTTTGAATTCAATTGAGTTGAAACCAAAAATTACTGCAAAATCACTGAATTTAACTACACTTTTATGGATGTTTTTGTGTACTTGCAGCTATGAGAGCTTGAGATAGATTTAGGTTTAGTTGTAAGAAAATAAGACACTTTTTGCATAACTCAAATAAATAACAATTTTTTTACTGAAAATCATGCATACTATATTTACAGAGCTTTTTAAAATTCAAAAACATAGTTAATGAAAACATTATGGGAAAGAAAGCAAAACATACTTTTTTGAAAGGGAAAGAAAATCAACCCTTGCCAAGGTTCCTGGCACTACAAAAATTTGTATATTTAGATTCAATTTGTCCTGGGTTCAGTAACTTGGAAGAATTCATGTTAGCTTTGGTTCCATTCACATCCCTGTAAGGATATTTGCCCTTCAATAAGCAAATATGCCCCCACCAGAGGAAGTTTAGAAAGGTACTTTATGCCCCACAAAATCTTTTCTCTCTGTAGCATCTGGAATATCCAGGCATAGTTATGTGTTCTTTCAGAGGCTTCTGTTTTCTGTGTACACGGACATAGAAGAACCCAAACTTCATTCTCACTCTGAGGCGTTCTGATGAATTTCCATTCCAGGCAGAGGTGGATTTACTGTGAAGCTAACACAGCTTAAACTTTAGCACCCCTCACATGCCCGGGACACTCCCAAGGCACTAGATGAGGCCACAGTCTATGTTCATATCGAAAATAAACTGTGTAAAAGGTAGGCATTTTAGCTACAATCCACTTGGAATTCTCTCTGTCACACATCCCCTCGGTTTAGGTGGCATGAGAGTGGCCAAGCATTTTTGGGGTCTAGCCGAAGGTAACTTGAATAAGAAATACATCTTTTTTGGGTTAGGTAGGATGTATGTACGTGATTTGTGGTCATCTTCATGGATAGTGAAGTTTTTCTTGGCCATTCTGGTGTTAGAATATATTCCAGGACAATTATTATCACCCACCATGTATCTCAATTGGTGGCATAACATGAAGGTTCAAAACCAGAGGACATGTTGAGATACAAATGATTCCTATGGCTCCTAGCACCAGAAGCTAACTTGTGAAAAATTCTGCCGCTTGGCAGATGTTGTGGTGCATTGTTTGCAAAGCTGGCTGCAAAAACTACTTCCATACTGCACTGTCATTTGTTTGCAAAGTCTTTGCGGTGTCTTCCTTAAAAAAACCCCTCTATTTCACCACACCTCAAATCTAGGCTAGAATTTGGGCTTGACTTGACCAACAGAACCTTGTGGAAGTGGTAGATTCCATTTTCTCCAGGTGAGTAATTTGCCTAGGGCATAAGAGGCCAGGTAGCTTTTTTTGTTCCTTATGGAAATAGGGTCTTGTTCTGTCACCCAGGCTGGAACGCAGTGATGCCATCGGGCTCACTGTAACCACTGTAACTCCAGGGCTGAAGCAGTCCTCCTGCCTCAGCCCCCCAAGTAGCTGGGACTAAAATGTGTGCCACCATGTCCGGGTCATTTTTTATTTTTTATTTGTATAGATGGGATCTTTTTTTTTTTTTTTTTCTGAGATGAAGTCTCGCCCTGTCGCCCAGGCTGGAGTGCAGTGGCACAGTGGCATGATCTCGGCTCACGGCAACCTCCACCTCCCAGGTTCAAGCGATTCCCCTGCCTCAGCCTCCCAAGTAGCTGGGATTACAGGCATGTGCCACCATGCCCGGCCTTTTTTTTTTTTTTTTTTTGAGATGGAGTCTCACTCTATTGCCAGGTTGGAGTGCAGTGGCACGATCTCCATTCACTGTAACCTCTACCTCCCAGGTTCAAGTGATTCTCCTGCCTCAGCCTCCCGAGTAGCTGGAACTACAGGTGCCCATCACCGTCCCCAGCTAATTTTTGTATTTTTAGTAGAGATGGGGTTTCACCATGTTGGCCAGGAGGGTCTTGATCTCTTGACCTTGTGATCTGTCTGCCTCAGCCTCCCAAAGTGCTGGGATTACAGGTGTGAGCCACAGCACCAGGCTGAGATGGGATCTTACTATGTTACCTGGTCTCAAGTTATCCTCCCACCTCAGCCTCCCAAAAAGATGGGATTATATGTATGCGCCACTGCGTCTAACCATGAACAGGTAGCTTTTACACCCATCCTATTTCTGCCATGTGAAGAAGCACAAGCTAGCTTCCTCAAGGATGAGAGGCCGTAAGGAAAGGGCTGCCCAGCTGACAGCCCACACCAACTACCAGATATGTAAATGAGCCCATGTGAGCTCGTTCAGCCCCTTGTGAGCCACCAGATGGCTGCAGCTTCATGGTAATCACAGATGACACCAGCAGAACCACCCAGTGGAGACCAGTCCAACTGGCTTATCCACAGAATCACGACAAAACAAAATTGTTGTTTAAAGCCACTAAATTTGGGAGTCATTGTTACACAGTGATAGATAACTGATACAAACATGAAAAGTTGGAAGCGGTGGATTTGGTTCTCACCACACCTAGTCAAATAGACTATCTCTTCTGTCAGGAGTGCAATAATGCAGCATATCCAATTGTAAATGAATCATACATTTTCCTGTATTGCCTGGCTTGCTTCATCTCTTTTTTCTCCCCAGGCAATGACATATTTTTGATAAAACTCAAATAAGCCTTTTTTTTTTTTTTTTTTTTGAGACAGGGTTTCACTCTTGTTGCCCAGGCTGGAGTGCAGTGGCGCAATATTGGCTCAGGGCAACCTCTGCCTCCTGGGTTCAAGCAATTCTCCTGCCTCAGCCTCCCGAGTAGCTGGGACTACAGGCGTGCACTACCACACACCTGGTTAATTTTTGTATTTTTAGTAGAGACGGGGTTTCACCATGTTGGCCAGGCTGATCTCGAACTCGTGATCTGCCCGCCTCGGCCTCCCAAAGTGCTAGGATTACAGGCGTGAGCCACCACACCCTACTTTAAATAAACCTTTTAAATTTGGAAAGATGCTTTGAAAAGTTTCAGTATAAGTGAAAGTTACATGTCTCAATACAAGTAAGAAGTTAGACATTCCTGATTTGAATTCAAAGGAGTACCTTCTTTTGCCATCCTTGACTTTATTTGCTTAAGTTCATTTAAGTAAAAAAAATGACTGAAGGATTTTCTAGAGAAAAGGAGTCTAAAAAGAAATTACAATTAAATGCAATGTGTGATCCCTGATTGAATCTTAGACCAGAAAAAAAATATTTTTATTTTACTATAGGGACATTAGTGAGATAATTCTGAAATTTATATAATATGTGGGATTAGTAATAGTATTGCATCATGTTAATTTTATACTTTGAAGATTGTACTATGGTTATACAAGAGAAAAATCATTTTTTAAAAAAGAGGAAATACACATTGTATCATTTAAGGGCAAAGGGGCATTATATCTTAGTCTCAAGTGCAAAAATATATATTTGTTTTTTGTTGTCGTTGTCGTTGTTGTTGTTGTTGTTGTTGTTGTTTTGAGACAGAGTCTCACTCTGTCACCCAGGCTGGAGTGCAGTGGTGCTATCTCAGCTCACTGCAACCTCCACCTCCTGGGTTCAAGTGATTCTCCTGCCTCAGCCTTCCAAGTAGCTGGGATTACAGGCATGCGCCACCATGCCTGGCTAGTTTTTGTATTTTTAGTAGAGATCAGGTTTCACATATTGGCCAGGCTGCTCTCGAACTCCTGACCTCAGGTGATCCGCCCTCCTCGGCCTCCCAAAGTGCAGGGATTACAGGCATGAGCCATTGCGCCCAGCCACATATTTGTTAAATATCATATATATAACAGAATAGTAAAGCCAATGAGGAATGAGGGAAAATGTTATCATTTGGAAACACTAAGTCAAGAATATATGGAACTCAACCATTTTGCAACTTTTCTGAGTCTAAAATTATTTCAAATTAAAGTATTAATTTAAAAAATATTTTTGAGGCTGGGCGCAGTGGCTCACGCCTGTAATCCCAGCACTTTGGGAAGCCGAGGCGGACAGATCACGAGGTCGGGAGATCGAGACCATTCTGGCTAACACGGTGAAACCCGTCTCTACTAAAAATAAAAAAAAATTAGCCGGGCCCTGGTGGTGGGCGCCTGTAGTCCCAGCTACTCGGGAGGCTGAGGTAGGAGAATGGTGTGAACCCGGGAGGCGGAGCTTGCAGTAAGCCGAGGTCGTGCCACTGCACTCCAGCCTGGGGGACAGAGCGAGACCTTGTCTCAAAAAAAAAAAAAAAAAAAAAAAAGAGAGAGAGAAAAGAAGCGCTGTGTGTTGCGACACCTGGAAGGGAAGAGCGTAGTTGAACAGAGCAGTCAGAAAGAAAGAATGAAACCTCTCAGCCTCTGCTAGAACATGCTGGGTTTGCCTTTACTCACCAGGCTTGAACCAGAGACCCCAGGAGAGGAGAATTTTAGTGTTGGCAGAAGGACTCTGAGGGCCATCTCAGCTAAGCCCTCTGTTTTATAGCTGAGGGGCCTGGGGATTCCAGGAGTTAAGTGAATCACTCAAGGTCAAACAGGCCGTGATGGGCAAAGCCAGGTCAAGTCTCTGGCTCCTCATCCAGTGCGTTCTGCGCACCTGATCTTCAAGCTCTCAGAAGTGCTACCTGTCCGTCCCTGCATGTGGGATTGGGGAGGCTTGAAGGCAGTGTATGGAGACAGGGGAGGCCCATGGGGCAGAACCTGTCACGAAAGGTGAATTCAAGTCAAGCCCTTATAGGAAAAAGAAACTATGAATTTGTTTCCTCTGTTTTTATCATTCTCCTTAAACAACACGATGCTGTTGCTTTAAAATGTAGTATTTAAAAAAAGTGGGGAAGGGGAGAAAATATAAAAAAAAAACCTAGAAAAAATGTGAAAGTGACTCAGCAGAGCCCAGAGAAAAGAAGAAGAGGAGGGGAGCAGAAGAGGAGGCTGTTTCATGTTGGCATCAAAATCTGGGCCACATTTCTCCTCTGTAACTTGGAACGGCTAATTTGCTTAGCAGGGGAGCTGTATCGCTAAGCAGAAAAGTTTACTGGTAAAATCTCAGGCTGGCAAGTTGAGCAGCAGAGCCAGAGCCCACAGCTGGCCACACGGGGGCGCTGCCTGCTAGGGGTTTGTTTCCTGGGACACCTGGCATTGCCTTATCACTCCTGTCCCAGACGCCTTCCCACATGTCCTCACGTGAAACAAGGTGGAGGCAGAGGTCTCTGTCACCGACAGTGGCTCAGGGCAGTGTGAACTTCTCCTTCCTCATCTACCATCTCCCTCTCACGATGTTTGTCCCCAAAGAACTTGTACTGGCTTTTAGTAAAAAGGCTGCCGGAGAGGGGGAAATGGGAGAGTTAAGGTTGAGATGTGGGAGAATGTATTTTACATATAAATGGGGAAAGTTTTCTTTTAAAAGAAGATTATCCGCAGGACACGGTGGCTCATGCCTGTAATCCCAGCATTTTGGGAGGCCAAGGCAGGCGGATCATGAGGTCAGGAGTTTGAGACCAGTCTGGTCAATATGGTGAAACCCCATCTCTACTATAAAATATTCAAAAATTAGCCAGGCGTGGTGGTGTGTGCCTGCAGTCCCAGCTACTAAGGAGGCTGAAGCAGGAGAACTGCTTGAACCCAGGAGGTGGAGGTTGCAGTGAGCGGAGATCATGCCACTGCCCTCCAGCCTGGGTGACAGAGTGAGACTCCATCTCAAAAAAAAAAAAAAGTGGGGGGCTGGGAGCGGTGGCTCATGCTTGTAATCCTAGCACTTTGGGAGGCCAAGGCGGGCGGATCACGAGGTCAGGAGATCGAGACCATCCTGGCTAATACAGTGAAACCTCGTCTCTACTGAAAATACAAAAAATTAGCCAGGTGTGGTGGCAGGCCCTTGTAGTCCCAGCTACTTGGGAGGCTGAGGCAGGGGAATCACTTGAACCTAGGAGGTGGAGGTTGCAGTGAGTCGAGATCACACCACTGCACTCCAGCCTGGGCAACAGAGCAAGACTCCATCTCAAAAATAAAAAAGAATATCTTAGACATCACATTTCTGTTTCTTTTACTCCTCTTTAAAAAAAATCCATACAAGTGCTCATATGTCCTGCCTTCCCCTTTGAGAATTATTTCTGTATAAATTGATTCCTAAGGATCAAAAGGAAACTGCCTTTTCAAACACAATGGGAGAGAAGAGGCTTAGCCAGGAAGGCGCTGGTCCTCCATTCCTGGAACCTGGATTTGCTCTCTGCAAATGGGAGGATGGTAAGGGTTCTGCATGCCTTTAGCATCGAGTCTGGCACATAAGATGCACTCAAAACATGAAGCTGCCATCATGTACATTGTCTTTCTTCTCCCTTTCCATAGAAAAATATACAGGTACATATCACCTCTTTTTCCTCTAATTAAATGAAATCAGGGCAAGCACTATGGAAATCAAGAAGCCTATTTAAAAAATTAGACAGTCGGTGTCACAGGAGTTGAATCTGTTTGCCTTCTCTTACTCTCCCTTTGTGATCTGTTTGTGAGCTAAATGCCTGGTGTTTCTATTTCTCTCTTATTCAAGCTGTCATGACTGCTATGGGGGGAGGTGCCAAGTTCTGAGCTCTGCCCCTAAGCAGCAGCCAGGAGGAAGCAGCAGGGTAGGTGGACAATTGAGGATGCAATTTGAATTTAGGAGGGCTGAGTAGACTTTTTGCAGTGTAGTGATTTTTATTAACTGATTTCCAGGCTTAGCATAATCCCAGGAATGACATTTTGCAGGTTTAATGCTTTCAGCAGTTTTATCAACTGGCTAGATTACCCTCAATGACACAATAAAACTCTTATGTTTACTGAGAGTTTATAAGACACTGAGCCCTGGGCACTCTTCCAAAGACTAGAAAAGACAGTGAAAGTGAATGGAATAGAAACATAGATGGAGAGAGAAAGATAGAGACAGAGATGGAAAGAAAGAGACAGAGATAGAGAGAAGGAAAGGAAAGGGGAGGGTGGGAGGGAAGGTAGAAGGAAGGAAGGAAGGAAGAGAGGGAGGGAGGGAGGCAGAGAGAGAGGGAAGGAAGGAAATATGGAAAGAACATAGAGTTTGCTGACTGAATGAGAGTAGGGTCTGGGAGGAACTGGAGAAGGTTAGGGTCTTTGAAAGACCCTGTAGGAGTATGACAACATTTAGAATCAAGCTGACATAGCATCATCTTTTCTTAGAAGCGTATTCAGGAAAGATTTTGTTTTCAGCAACTTAACAAATACCATTTAAAATGGGCGAACCACAGTCAAGTCCTTACATATAAAGTCCTGCCAAAATGTTTCACAGCCATCCTTTTGCAGCCAAGTAAATTATTTTTAACCAGTAGACTCTAAAGACTCTCTGAAGTAAGTCATCAAACAGAAGTCTGTGTTTTTCCACTGTTGATTCTAATGTCATAATTCAGAACAGTTGAAATGTCTAAACATCCACAAAGAACATACAATGAAGCTTTGCAAAAATCTAGCACGTTAAGCCAGAAGGAATCTCCAATCTCTGGTTTACTGCCTCTGAATTCATAGATCATTGAACTGAGACCCCGAGCTGTTGGGTGCTGCCCCCAGACACACACAGCCGTGGACAAGCCAGGGCTGAACTGAACCCCCACGTCAGCCTCCTGCCTCAGCAACATTTCACCCCACTCCACCCTTTCCTGAAAACACTTTAAAGTAACCCTCTTCTCAGGAACATTTTATTTCAAGTGGAATCAAATCTTCAGAATGAAAGGGATGACGCTGTAAATGGCTGACTTCAGGCTTTAGTCATAGGGAGAAATAGTCCGGACGTCAGTGTGGCCTCCCTTGTGCCTCTGATACCACCCCATGAAGAAAGGTGTTTGCCTGCTCTCCCTACAAGTTAGATTAACTTTGGGAGAGAAAAGGGAGAAGCAGGGTGGTGTGCAGAATCCTGGTGTTTATGTGGAGCCTCTTAGCCCTCTTTCTCCTCACAGGAATGGGAAGGAGGCCCTGGAGAAAGGGCACCATCATGACATTGGGTGCTGGATGGAGAACGCCCTCTGCAGTGGGGAGACTTGGCTTTGAGGCCAGCTCTCCCAGTGACTGTCTGGGCAACTTGCCTCTCGCTCTGAGCCTCCAGCTCCTCTTTATAAACTAGAGGGGCCATCTACAGTAGAGCTAATGGAAACAATTCAGTGTGATAACAGACACGATTGCCCATTGTAAACCAAAATTCACCATACACGTTTGAGTTGTTACTATTATTAACTGGGACAGGTTTTCAAACACTGATCCCTCCTCTGGCTGTTGGCACCCCTAGTAAGTTAGCAAATGCTTAGATGGGACTATTCAGTGTGACCAAGTTAGTATAAAGTAATCTTTAAGAGAAGGGACTTTGGTGTTTGACAAATCCGGGTTTTAATCCTCATTCTACCATCTTCCCACTATGGCGCATCGGACACGTTCTTTACTCTTTCTAAGCCTAGGTTTCCTCATGTGTGAAGTGGAGATGGCAAAACAAGCGCTGTGTCTCTTAGGCTGGTGTAGGGATTCAGTGAGTCAGCACATGTGCAGTGCTCTGTTCAAGGCTGGGCATTCCTAACTGCCCTAAAAAATGTTAACTAATTTTATTAGTAAAAGAAATTTAAAATCTTCTTCTCCATGGGACTAACAGACAGAATTTGTTCCTGAAGACTAAAACTAAGGCAAAATCCAAGCAGATGTGACTCGAGAGGCTCACATGCCATGCATTGGGCTATTTCCATGGCATTTAGCAGAGGATACGGTCAGTGCCCATGTGGTGAAAGTTGTGAGATTGGAGACCCAAACTCCCCTAAGTCTAGCGCCCACTCTAGAAACCCCCCATTCTCGCTACTCAGCACAGAGCAGAGTTTAGTGGCCCCCATAGAGTGTAATTGGGAAATTCATACAATAAAATCAGGAATATAAATTAAGTTGTATTCATATTATTTAATTGGGTATATTATTTCACTTGGAGATTTATTATTGGGTGATTTTAACTTAAATAGAAGGACATACTTATTTCTTTTTTTTTGAGACAGAGTCTCACTCCATCACCCAGGCTGGAGTGCAGTGGCATGATCTCCGCTCACTGCAAGCTCTGCCTCCCTAATTCACACCATTCTCCTGCCTCAGCCTCCCGAGTAGCTGGGACTACAGGTGCCCGCCACCACGCCCGGCTAACTTTTTTGTATTTTTAGTAGAGACGGGGTTTCACAGTGTTCACCAGGATGGTCTCGATCTCCTGCTCTCGTGATCCACCCGCCTCGGCCTCCCAAAGTGCTGGGATTACAGGCGTGAGCCACCGCGCCCGGCCATACTTATTTCTTAAATTATCATTGCAGCATTTTAAGCTGTATTGTTATTAATCGTTATTCAATGATTTACTGTAAATTAGTGCAACCCTACGGGGGAAAATGGGAATGTCATCGTGAAGTGTTCAATCCCTGCTTATAATCGGAATATTTTGCACCAGGATTGGAATGGAATTTTTGAGAAATGCTAACAGATTGGCACCTTGTATCTGTCTGGGGTGTGTTTGTGTGTGTGTGTGTGTGCGTTTGCATGCACACACTTGTGCTTCATATAAAAAAGATGCTGGTATTTTGCCTCAGGAGTCAGGGAGTAATGATAACGGTGTTCTGTGACAGTTGGAATCAAATGTGAATGTGCAGCTGCTCATCAGAAAGCTGCTGCAGCCTCCAGAATAAAGAGGAAAGTGCTTCACCAGGCCCCATGCCAGCTGGTCCCTCCATTCCCCTGAGGTCTCTGCTCTTCCACTCTCTGCTAGCTATGGCCAGTTCTCCCAGGGAGCTTGCCCCGCTTAACCTCAGCCACCTGGAAAGCCTTCACCTCCAACCTCCCCTCTGCCCTGGTAACACTCATGAACCCCATACGTAGGTCTCCCCTTAGACATGGATGCTTGCATTCTCAGTTGGATTTCTCTAACTTTGTGATCTTTCTAAAGCCTCAAGTGCCAAGTAAAGGCTAAATATATTTTAGAAATTACCCATCATGAGCTATTTGGGTTTGGATGAAAAGTTGTAATGTTTTGAGTAGTTGACCTGAATACTTTGGGTATTTGACTTTTGTTTTAATCATTATTTAGTAATGTCAGTTTTTTAGTGTTCTTCATGGACTGTTTTTTAACCAGTTAAGAGTTTTTGGCCAGGTGCAGTGGCTCACACCTGTAATACCAGCACTTTGGGAGGCCGAGGTGGGTGGATCACCTGAGGTCGGGAGTTCGAGACTAGCCTGGTCAACATGGTGAAACCCGGTCTCTACTAAAAAAAAAAAAAATAGCCGGAATGGTGGCAGGCGCCTGTAATCCCAGCTACTCAGGAGGCTGAGGCAGGAAAATCGCTTGAACCTGGGATGCAGAGGTTGCAGTGAGCCGAGATCGTGCCACTGCACTCCAGCCTGGGCAACAGGGGTGAAACTCTGTCCAAAAAAAAATCACTGGGGTGGGAAACAGAGGTTAGAAATCCAAAGCCATGATTTTTTAAATGTATGAAATGGAAATGAGAAAGAAAATGCATAAATATATAGCAGCAGATGATGTAAAGCTAGAGATGAGAATGATGGGGAGGAGGTACAGGAGAACTGGCTGAGGAAAAGAAGTCTCTTTGCAGTTACTGTATTTCCGCTGGACGGATTTCACCGGAGTATATGCTATCTACGAAACAGTGGCTACTCCGTATGCTTAACAATTCCTTTGAACAGTGGTCTGATCTGTTCTGTTAGATTCTGTACAAGATCAGCGGTTGGCTTGAGATCTGTGTGGCCTTAGGTCACGAAGGTGCTCCTCATTTTTGACCTCTTGTGCCCTCAGAATTCCTGAGAAGCAAACACTTTTCACAGATTAGTGAGAGGCTACATGAGATAAAAGAAATGGGAGGGAAGGTGGAAAGCAGTGGTACAGGAGACGTGACAAATTACCTGCTTCATTGTAGGTAGGTAGCAAGGATAGCAACCTTTTCTTTTATAGCTTCTGAGTTTTCAATCATACATTTTGTATAATTTCATTCTCTTTGTGGAAACCATAACACTTTTTCCCATGTTTCTTCAAATATATAGTATATTTGCATTTTCATTTTAACCTTTTAAACCTCCACTTTTTTTTTTTTTTTTTTTTTTTTGAGACAGGGTTTCGCTCTGTCGCCCAGGCTGAAGTGCAGTGGCACAATCTCAGCTCACTGCAGCCTCGATCTCCCAGGTTCAAGCAATTATGCTGCCTCAGCCTCTCAAGCAGCTGAGATTACAGGCACCTGCCACCACACCCGGCTAATTTTTGCACCTTTAGTAGAGGCAGAGTTTTGCCATGTTGGCCAGGGTGGTCTGGAACTCCTGGCCTCAGGTAATCCACCTGCCTCAGCCTCCCAAAATGCTGGGATTACAGTCATGAGCCACTGTGCCTAGCCTACATTTTTCACTTAATTGAAATCTGTTTATTATTTATTTATTTGAGACAGGGCCTCATTCTGTCTCCCAGGCTGGAGTGCAGTGACGTGATCATGGCTCATTACAGCCTCAACTTCCTGGACTCAAGTCATCCTCCCACCTCAGCCTCCTGAGTAGCTGGGACTACAGGTGCATGCCACCACGTCCGGCTAGTTTTTTCAATTTTTAGTAGAGATGAGGTTTTACTGTGTTTTCCAGCCTGGTCTCAAGTTTCTGTGCTCAAGCAATCCTACCACCTTGGCCTCCCAAAGTACTGGGATTACAGCTGTAAGCCACCACACCCTGCCTGAAACGTTTATTTTTAAACAGATTTTATGGCGTGAGGTAAGAATTCAACTTAGTATTTTTTTTTCCAAGTAATTATTTATCCCAACATAATTTGTTAAATAGAAAACACTTTCCTCCTAACTCAAAATGACCTAGGCTTTTAAAATCTGTTAGTGTTCCTCCGTGGGAAACATCCATGCTGACAAAATTTTCAGACCACCTTGCCTCCTATGTCTGGTTGCTGTTTGGGGTCAGGTAGGAGATGTTAACTAGAATGGAATGGTCTGGAGTAAATTTCAGGACACTGTGCCAAGGGAGAGGAGAGTCATGCAGAGTAACTCGATGTCCCCATGCTTTGTTTGGTTGTGGGTTTTTTTTTTTTTTTTTTTTTTTTGAGACGGAGTCTCGCTCTGTTGCCCAGACTGGAGTGCAGTGGTGCAAACATGGCTCACTGCAAGCTCCACCTCCTGGGTTCACACCATTCTCCTGCCTCAGCCTCTCGTGTTGCTGGGACTACAGGTGCCCGCCACCATGCCCGGCTAATTTGTGTGTGTGTGTTGTGTTTTTAGTAGAGACGGGGTTTCACCGTGTTAGCCAGGACGGGCTCCATCTCCTGACTTCGTGATCCACCCGCCTCAGCCTCCCAAAGTGCTGGGATTACAGGTGTGAGCCACTGTGCCTGGCCTTTTTTTTTTTTTTTTTTTTAATAGGGTCTCTGTCACCCAGGCTGGAGGGCAGTGATATGATCACAGCTTTCTGCAGCCTTGATCTCCATCCAGGTCTTAAGCAATCCTCCCACCAAGAGGTGAACCCAGCTGGGCTTCTGGGTTGGGTGGGGACTTGGGGAACTTTTCTGTCTAGCTAAAGGATTGTAAACACACCAATCAGCGCTCTGTGTCTAGCTAAATGTTTGTAAAAGCACCAGTCAGCACTCTGTAAAAACGAACCAATCAGCGCTCTGTAAAATGGACCAATCAGCAGGCGAAGGACGTGGGCAGGGCCAAATAAGGGAATAAAAGCTGGCCTCCCCGGAGCCAACAGCAACAACCTGTTGGGGTCCATTTACAGGCTGTGGGAGCTTTGTTCTTTTGCTCTTTGCAATAAATCTTGATGCTGCTTGCTCTTGGGGTCAGCACTACCTTTATGAACTGTAACACCGCAAAGGTCTGCAGCTTCACTCCTGAAGCCAGTGAGACCACCAACCCACCAGAAGGAAGAAACTCTGAACACATCTGAACACCTGAAGGAACAAACTCCGGACACACCATCTTTAAGAACTGTAACACTCGCATCGAGGGTCCGTGGCTTCATTCTTGAAGTCAGCGAGACCAAGAACCCACTGGAAGGAACCACTTCCAGACACACCACTTCAGCCCCTTGAGTAACTGGGACTACAGGCATGTGCCACCATGCCCAGCTATTTTTGAACGATTTTTTTTTTGTAGAGATGGGGTCTTGCTATGTTGACCAGGCTAATTTTGAATTCCTGGTCTCAAGCAATCCTCCTGCCTTGGCCAGTGCTGGAATTACAGGCATGAGCCATTGTGCCCAGCCACTCCTGCTTTGAATTCAACATGTGTCTGATTATTTTCCATTTTTGCATTGCTGTTCCAATACTGGAAGAAAACTTGGCTGCATTGCACATATTGATAATGTTGCTGAGACACCAGGGGTTCAGCCGAGGTCCTTGTTGCTTGCCACACAGAAAGTCAATCACTGAGACGATGAGTACTGCCAAGGAAGACGGCTTTCAGCAGGTGCTGCAACCAAAGAGATGGGAGTTCAGTCTCAAATCCATCTCCCTGCCTGACTAAAACTGGGGTTTATTTAGCAGGGAAGAAATGTAACAACGTGTACGAAAACAGGAACTAGGGAGGGCCAATGAAGCAATCATGATGAGTGAGAGGTCCAGCCCATCACCATGCCTGGCTAATTTTTTGCATTTTTAGTAGAGACGGGGTCGTTGATACATTTTTGTGAGGCTTCAGTTCTTTGAAACTTTTTTGAGAGGACTAAAGGTCCTGTGCTGAAGAAAGAACTCAGATAAAACAAATACAGGTTTCAAGCTTGACTAGCAGAAGGGTCACTTTTTATGTTTATCCAAAAGAACTGTCTCTGGGACTACTGGGTCAGTCTGAACAGTATGTTATTAAAAAGTGTGTATATTGGCTGGGCGCAATGGCTCACGCCTTTAATCCCAGCACTTTGGGAGGCCAAGGTGGGTGGACCACCAGAGGTCGGGAGTTCGAGACCAGCCTGACCAACACGGAGAAACCTTGTCTCCACTAAAAATACAGAGTTAGCTGGGTGTGGTGGTGCATGCCTATAATCTCAGCTACTCGGGAGGCTAAGGCAGGAGAATCGTTTGAACCCGGGAGGCGGAGGTTACGGTGAGCCAAGATCGCGCCATTGCACCCCAGCCTGGGTGACAAGAGTGAAACTCCGTCGCAAAAAACAAACAAACAAACAGTGTGTGTGTGTATATATACTTGTGTGAGTCTTTTATATATTATTTGGCTATCCACATGTAATTTTTGCCTTATAGGCTAGCTTTAGACTTTGATTCCCATTTAAAATGTGACTCAACAATGCTATGGTCTGACTAGTTGTGTCCCACCAAAATTTGTATGCTGAAATCATAACCCCCAAGATGATGGTATTAGGAGGTGGGGCTCTTGGGGGGCGGGTGTTTAGGTCATGAAGATGGAGTCCTCACGAATGGATTCATGCCCTTATAAAAGAGGCCCAAGAGAGTTGATTGGCCCCTTCCACCATGTGAGGTCCCCTAGATGGTGCCATCTGTGAGGAGGAACCCCCCACCCCAGACACCCAATCTGTTAGCACCTTGCTCTCAAACTTTCCAGCCTCCAGAACTGTGAGAAATAAATTTCTGTTGTTTATAAGGTACCAGTCTAAAGTATTATGTTATAGCAGGATAAACGGAGTAAGACGTACAGTATAATAGAAGGAGTGGGGCCAGGCACGGTGGCTCACACCTGGAATACCAGCCCTTTGGGAGGCTGAGGTAGGCAGATCACGAGGTCAAGAGATCGAGACCATCCTGACCAACATAGTGAAATCCTGTCTCTACTAAAAATACAAAAATAGCTGGGTGTGGTGACGTGCACCTCTAGTCCCAGCTACTCGGGAGGCTGAGGCAGGAGAATAGCTTGAACCCAGGAGGTGGAGGTTGCAGTGAGCCAAGATCACGCCACTGCACTCCATTCTGGTGACAGAGAGAGACTCCATCTCAAAAAAAAAAAAAAAAAAGAAGCAGCAGCAGCAGTGAGTATGTTTGACATGGTGTGGCAGCATTAAGGGTGGCTTCTATTGGAAGTGGCAGTAAGCTGATGTTAGAGATGTAGCCATATTGGAAGTGATAGGCTGATGGGAGAGATTTAGCCAGGTGAGGAGTGAAGGCAAAATTGAAACGAGGGAATACATTGTGTGCAAGAAGTTGGAAAAGCCCAGTATGGCTGGAGCAGATAAATAATAAAGATGATCATTAACAGAACAACAGCCATGTCTTCTGTGTTTATTGCCACCCAGGGCCTTTGGGAACTTTGTCTCTTTTCACATGCTCTTTGTTTAAATATAGTTATTTCCATTTTGCCAAAATGGAGTCCAGTACTTAAAGAAACAAATAATTTGTCTTAGATGGCATAGGTATTTACTACAGAGTATTTTCTTTTTAATGGTGAAATTAAGAGTATTTTCTTTCTAATGGTGAAATTAAGAATCCTTCTGTGAAATTCTAAAAGAAATTGTGACATAGTTACAGTTATTTTGGCTTTGTCCCAGATTTCTTTTTTTTTTTTTTTTTTAACTGTGGGCAAGTGACTTTACTTCTCTGCACCTCTGTTTTCTTGCAAGCAGAACCAATGTTTGGATAAAGGTTAGATTCTGTGAGTGTAAACGTGATGCCAACAGAGGCCGTGATCGTGCGAGCAGAGAGCTCTACCAAGAATGCTCCCTCTTGCCCTCTCATACTTCAGTCTCCCCTGGGCACGTTTCTTATTTCTTGGCTTGGCTCCTGTGACATAGACACCATCCTTCTTTCACCTTATTTTCCTACTAAACCACTGGACCATTAGGACCCTAAGGCTGGCTCAAATTTGTACCCCTCGCTCCAACTCACTTTTCCTGCCCACACCATTGAGCAAGCAGCTGTGGCCAGGCTGTCCTGCCCCTCTTCCTGCACAGTTCCATGTCTGCGTGTTGGGGTCCATTCTCTTTGGTAATTGCCGCTATAGGCTCTCCATTCTCCTCAACACTTAGCTTCCTTAGGCTTCCAGAACTAGATTGATGTTCTTCACTGCCTGGAAACTCATTTTCCTTGCATTTCCCCATTTCCTCCCGCCCCTGCGGAGTGGCCTGCTGAAACTCTCATTCCTCACATAAGTGCCCTTCTCTCCATGTCTCTCACTTCCAATTTCACTGTCAGCACTGCACACATGACTCTGAAAAAGCCACCAAGCCCCTCCTGCCTGCTGTCTAAAGCTTCGAGACCACATTTTCAGCTCTCAGTTTTGGACATCCACTTGGACTTCATAGAAGCATTTCAAAGTGAATATAGTTAATGTTGAAATTTTTCCTCTTCTCTTTAAGCCCAGATTTCCTTTTTTAAAAAATTATCACTCTACCAGGAAGGAACCCTGGCTATGAACCATTCTTAACTCTTTTCCCTCCCTCTTCCTCCATCCAATCCATCACCAGAACATTCTTTTTCTAAATTCTTTCTCCCTCCCTCTCTTCTTCTCTCCTTCTTTCCCTCCCTTCCACTTTCTTTTTTGTTGTTGTTGTTGTTATTTATTTATTTATTTTGAGACAGAGTCTGTGCCCAGGCCAGAGTGCAGTGGCACGATCTCAGCTCACTGCAACCTCCACCTCCTGGGTTCGAGCAATTCTCCTGCCTCAGCCTCCAGAATAGCTGGGACTGCAGGAGTGCACCACCATGCCCAGCTAATTTTTGTATTTTTAGTAGAGATGGCGTTTCACCATGTTGGCCAAGATGGTCTCGATCTCTTGACCTCATGATCCTCCTGCCTTGGCCTCCCAAAGTGCTGGGATTACAGGCGTGAGCCACTGCGTCTGCATCTGGTTTCTTTTTCTTTTCTTTCCCTTTCTTGCTTGCCTCTCTCTTTCTTTCTTTCTTTCTTTCTTTCTTTCTTTCTTTCTTTCTTTCTTTCTTTCTTTCTTTCTTTCTTTCTTCCTTCCTTCCTTCCTTCCTTCCTTCCTTCCTTCCTTCCTTCCTCTTTCTTTCTCTTGCTCTCCGTGTCTTTCCTGTCATTCCCTCAGCAAACTGGTTCAGACATCCTTGTTATCTCATGCTGGGGCCTTTGCTGTTGTCTCCTGTCTGATTTCCTTCCCACTGGTACTTGGGCTATTCAAGTAATTATTCAGAGAGCTGCCAACTTAACATGAATAAATCTTGAAAGCATTGTGTTAAGTGAAAGAACACAGACAGCAGAGACTACATACTGTACAGTTCCATTTATCCTAGGAAAGGAAAGGCTACCGTGATGGAGAGAAGGTTAGTGACTGCTGTTACCCAGGTGTGGGGCAAGAAGACCGACCCTAAAGGGGCACAAAGGAACATTTTGGGTGAGCAAAATGTTTTCTATCATGATTGTAGTGGTGATTACACGATCATATACATTTGTCAAACAAAACTCATGAACAATTGGTGAATTTTATTAAATGTATGCGTGATTCATACCTAAGTATATATGCGTGTGTGTGTGTGTGTGTTTGTATAAACGTGGGACTCTATGCCTCACACCCCCAGGAGACATTAATTCACTTTTGCCTATGCTGTGTATACTTTGTTGAGTGTAACAGTTTTTACTGCAGTGACCACAATTACACAATACACATCCCTGCCTCCCACATTCTCTCACTTGTGCCCTACTCCAGGTGCCCTCTGGAGGGCAGAATTTGACATCTTCCTGAACAACTTGGAAACTCTTGCAGCCAAGCTCTGTGGGGAATATGACAAGATGATCTAGCTCTTTCTCTGGTGAGTCTATTTAGGAAGCGTTAACATATGAATAGCTTGGAAGTTCAGAAAACAGCTCAAAATGATCCCTGTTTCCCACCCCCAGCCCCCACCTATTAAGCCTACTCATGTCAAGGTCCAGCTCCACTGTCACCTTCTCCTTAAAGCCTTCTTTAGTCATTCATGGTGATCTGCTCTTGCTAGTCTGAGCTCTGATGCAGAAGTGATGGAGAAAATTTATTCCACCAGAATTCCCATTTGGAAAATCACTGAAAAGAATACTTTTAGAATCTTGGATTGAAAATGAGACTCAGCCGGGCGCGGTGGCTCACGCCTGTAATCCCAGCACTTTGGGAGGCTGAGGCGGGTGGATCACGAGGTCAAGAAATCAAGACCATCCTGGCTAACACGGTGAAACCCTGTCTCTACGAAAAATACAAAAAATTAGCCGGCCGTGGTGGCGGGTGCCTCTAGTCCCAGCTAATTAGGAGGCTGAGGCAGGAGAATGGCGTGAACTCGGGAGGCGGAGCTTGCAGTGAGCCAAGATCGCGCCACTGCACTCCAGCCTGGTGACAAACCGAGACTCTGTCTCAAAAAAAAAAGAAAAGAAAAGAAAAGAAAAGAACAGAAAAGAACAGAAATAGAGGAGAAGACAGACCAGATGCATAAATACAAGGAACACGGTTAAAGAGCCAGGTCCTAACTGGAGCCCAGTGTGAATAGTTGGAGAAAGGAAGCATTTTCTTCTTTGCACTTAGTAGGTTCTCATTAACTACAGCCTGATAGTAGTTGTCACTACTCTGTCTACACAACTTCCCAGGTTTCCCTCTCACTAGGGAGTGCATGAGTGGGCATCCTAGCCTACCCCTACAGGGAAGTCTAGCCCTCTGTTGCTAGGCTTCTATTCCAACGTTGCTGTTTGATTCGGCTGGTAGTTTAAAAAATAAGCAGAAGTCTACAAATCAACTCAGATCAGATTTGGAGTCTGCAGAGACAGCCAGGGTCCCAGTAAAAGCTGGTAGCACCTTGTAATGAAACATTTATTCGGATTGTGGTTTTGCAAATGACAAATCAATTTAGAGTAATGTTTCTTCTGGTGGATGGAGGAGTGCGGCTGGGTTTCACACTCATCACAGGCTGACATTTCCTTGAACCGCCTAACTTCAGCCTTGCATTGTGCAGCAAACGTGTGACACAAATGTAGCAGAACAAAATGCTCCTGCAAGGGCACAAACTGCTCTAACAAGGCCAGTGCAGCAGCCCGTGTGTGTCCAACATAAATAAAGCATCAGCAGATTCAGGAAAACAGAAAGCGTAATTGAACCGAGATGAGGACAAGAGTCAGGTTTTGTAAGACCATCCCAAAGTGGATGCAGCTAATGGCTTTATCATTTCTTCTCAGATAAAGGCTGAATGGTTGAGTAGGCAGCCTTGGGAAGCCGGTAGCAATGAGGGGAAGATCACAGACACACAGAACTGCAAGCATCAATCACAGGTGCTCTTGTTGGACACATTTTTTTAAAGGCATGGGAAATGAATGGAGAGACAAGCAAGAAAAAAAAGAAACAGGATGGATATACTTTCTGTTTCACAGAGAAATCCTAAAGCCGTGGAAAACCTGTTTTCTGGCCAGGCACGGTGGCTCAAGCCTGTAATCCCAGCACTTTGGGTCACGAGGTGGGCAGATCATGAGGTCAGGAGTTCCAGAGCAACCTGGCCAACATGGTGAAACCCCGTCTCTACCAAAATACAGAAAATTAGCCGGGCGTGGGGGCAGGTGCCTGTAATCCCAGCTACTCAGTAAGCTGAGGCAGGAGAATCATTTGAACCTGGGAGGTGGAGGTTGCAGTGAGCTGAGATCGCACCATTGCACTCCAGCCTTGGCAACAGGGTGAGACTCTATCTCAGAAAAAAAAAATAATGTTTTCCATGACAGCATTTGACTCAGAATCCTTATCAGGGACTATGGCTTATGCATGTGTGGAGCACCTGCTTGGTACCCAGCACAGTGCCTCACCTGTGGAAGTTACCCAGTGAAGGTGTGTCTCACTGTTTTAGCTTCATTAATTTTCTGTTCTTTCTTTCTTCCCAATCCTTGGTTCCCATTGAATATGGCTTTGGCTTAAGGAAATCCTAACACCTGATTAGAAGTGGACAGGCAAGCAGAAAAAAGACAGGATTGAGTAAAGCAGAATCAGTATAAATAGTAAATTTCAGACTGTCACTTCTAGTCAAGATGGGATGTCTAAAAAATAGGACAAAATACACAAAACAATGGTTTTCAGACATTGGACATCAAACAGTGCAGGACAATGACCCCTGAGCTAGAGGACACCAACAGGGTGAGCCCTGCTTGCCCAGCTCACTTGCTGGAAAGGAGGGAATCAGAAACAGATGGTTCAGGAGACAGTGCTGGGAGTATGGGGAGGCCAGAGTGGCTGGAGTTTGCAGGGGAGGGAACGGCAGAGATGAGAGTTACACAGAGAGACAGAGAGAGCACCAGAGATCTGCTAAGGGGCCCTCCAGCCAGCGGGTGAGCACTGGTGGGTGTATACATGTGATGAGACTACTCAAGTCCTGGAAAAGAGCCAGAAAATCCCGACAGGATTACAGAAGCCAATCGCTTCAACTCACACAGGCCCAGCAACAGTTTTAGCAGAGAACCAATATGGTCTGACTCAACATTTTAAAGGGATCACCCTGGAGGCTGTAAGAAAAACCGTTTTGAGGGCCAATGATAGAAATGGGGGGACAGAAGCCAGTGATCCAGGTGAGAAGTGACACCAGCTCAGAGCGGCACCTTGGCAGTGGGAAGTGAGTTCTGGAGATAGTTTTTAGAATCATTCACATTCCCTGGTGGATTGAGAAAGAGGTGTTAGGATTGAGCAACTGGAGTTTTGATGACATTGCCATCAAATGACATGAAAAGGCGTTCAAGTGCAACAAGGTTTATTTTTGTTTTGTTTTGTTTCTTGTTGCTTGTCTTTTGAAGGGGAAAGACGGGTTTAGGATGTGTGTAAGTTTGAATTGTCCAACAGACATCCAAGTGGTGATGTCAGGTAAGTAGTTCAATCTGTGAGTTTGGTGTTTAGGGCAGAGGTGTGGATTGAAGATAGACTTTCTGGAGCCTCTGGCGTGAAGGAAGTGTGTAGTGGTCACTCCAGACCTTTTTTTTTTTTTTTTTTAATTATACTTTAAGTTCTGGCACACATGTGCACAACATGCAGGTTTGATATATAGATATACATGTGCCATGGTGGTTTGCTGCACCCATCAACTCGTCATTTACATTAGATATATCTCCTAATGCTATCCCACCCCCAGCCACCAGCCCTCTGACAGGCCCGGTGTGTGATGTTCCCTGCCCTGTGTCCGTGTGTTCTCATTGTTCAATTCCCACCTATGAGTGAGAACATGTGGTGTTTGGTTTTCTGTTCTTGCGATAGTTTGCTGAGAATGATGGTTTCCAGCCTCATCCATGTCCCTACAAAGGACATAAACTCATCCTTTTTTATGGCTGCGTAGTATTCCATGGTGTATATGTGCCACATTTTCTTAATCCAGTCTATAATTTATGGACATTTGGATTGGTTCGAAGTCTTTGCTATTGTGAATGGTGCTGCAATAAACATATGTGTGCATGTGTCTTTATAGTAGCATGATTTATAGTCCTTTGGGTATATACCCAGTAATGGGATTGCTGGGTCAAATAGTATTTCTAGTTCTAGCTTCTTGAGGAATTGCCACACTGTCTTCCACAATGGTTGAACTAATTTACACTCCCAACAGTGTAAAAGCATTCCTATTTCTCCACATCCTCCTTGGCATGTGTTATTTCCTGACTTTTTAATGATCGCCATTCTAACTGGCATGAGATGGTATCTCATTGTGGTTTTGATTTGCATTTATCTGATGATCAGGGATGATGAGCATTTTTTCATGTGTCTGTTGGCTGCATAAATGTCTTCTTTTGAGAAATGTCTGTTCATATCCTTTGCCCACTTTTTGATGGGGTTGTTTG
>NW_016829166.1:233478-263691 GCF_001698545.2 Rhinopithecus bieti | reverse complement strand
TTTTTTGCTCTCCATTTGCTTGGTAGATCTTCCTCCATCCCTTTATTTTGAGCCTATGTGTGTCTCTGCATGTAAGATGGGTCTCCTGAATACAGCACACTGATGGGTCTTGACTCTTTATCCAATTTGCCAGTCTGTGCCTTTTAATGGGGGAATTTAGCCCATTTACGTTTAAGGTTAATATTGTTATGTGTGAATTTGATCCTGTCATTATGATGTTAGCTAGTTATTTTGCTCATTAATTGATGCAGTTTCTTTATTTTGCCCGTTAATTGATGCAGTTTCTTCCTAGCATCGATGGTCTTTACGATTTAGCATGTTTTTGCAGTGGCTGGTACCAGTTGTTCCTTTCCATGTTTAGTGCTTCCTTCAGGAGCTCTTGCAAGGCAGCCCTGGTAAAATCTCTCAGCATTCGCTTGTCTGTAAAGTATTTTATTTCCCCTTCACTTATGATGCTTAGTTTGGGCGGATATGAAATTCTGGGTTGAAAATTCTTTTCTTTAAGAATGTTGAATATTGGCCCCACTCTCTTCTGGTTTGTAGGGTTTCTGCTGAGAGATTCACTGTTAGTCTGATGGGCTTTCCTTTGTGGGTAACCCGACCTTTCTCTCTGGCTGCCCTTAACATTTTTTCCTTCATTTCAACCTTGGTGAAACTGACAGTTATGTGTCTTGGGGTTGTTCTTCTTGAGGAGTATCTTTGTAGTGTTCTCTGTATTTCCTGAATTTGAATGTTGGCCTGCCTTGCTAGGTTGGGAAAGTTCTCCTGGATAATATCCTGAAGAGTGTTTTCTAACTTGGTTCCATTCTCCCCGTCACTTTCAGGTTCACCAATCAAACAGAGATGTGGTCTTTTCACATAGTCCCATATTTCTTCGAGACTTGCTCATTTCTTTTTACTCTTTTTTCTCTAATCTTGTCATCTTGCTTCATTTCATTCATTTGATCTTCAATCGCTGANGACTTGCTCATTTCTTTTTACTCTTTTTTCTCTAATCTTGTCATCTTGCTTCATTTCATTCATTTGATCTTCAATCACTGATATCCTTTCTTCCACTTGATCAAATCAGCTATTGAAGCTTGTGTATGCGTCACAAAGTTCTTGTGCTGTGGTTTTCAGCTCCCTCAGGTCATTTAAGGTCTTATCAACACTGTTTATCCTAGTTAGCCATTTGTCTAACCTTTTTTCAAGGTTTTTAGCTTCCTTGCAATGGGCTAGAACATGCTTCTATAGCTCGGAGAAATTTGTTATTACCGATCTTCTGAAGCCTTCTTCTGTCAATTCGTCAAAGTCATTCTCTGCTCAGTTTTGTTCTGTTGCTGGCAAGGAGCTACGATCCTTTGGAGGAGAAGAGGCACTCTGGTTTTGGAATTTTTAGGTTTTCTGCTCTGGTTTCTCCCCATCTTTGTGATTTTATCTACCTTTGGTCTTTGATGTTGGTGACCTACAGATGGGGTTTTGGTGTGGATGTCCTTTTTGTTGATGTTGATACTATTCCTTTCTGTTTGTTAGTTTTCCTTCTAATAGTCAGCCCCTTCAGCTGCAGATTTGTCGGAGTTTGCTGGAGGTCCACTCCAGACCCTGTTTGCCTGGGTATCACCAGCGGAGGCTGCAGAACAGCAAATATTGCTGCCTGATCCTTCCTCTGGAAGCTTCATCCTAGAGGGGCACCCACCTGTATGAGGTGTCTGTCAGCCCCTACTGGGAGGTGTCTCCCAGTCAGGCTACATGGGGGTCAGGGACCCACTTGAGGAGGCAGTTCTGTCTGTTCTCAGAGCTTGAACACCATGCTGGGAGAACCACTGCTCTCTTCAGAGTTGTCAGACAGGGACATTTAAGTCTGCAGAAGTTGTCTGCTGATTTTTGTTCAGCTATGCCCTGCCCCCAGAGGTGGAGTCTACAGAGGTAGCAGGCCTTGCTGAGCTGTGGTGGGCTCCGCCCAGTTTGAGCTTCTGGCCACTTTGTTTACCTATTCAAGCCTCAGCAATGGTGGATGCCCTTCCCCCTGCCAGGCTGCAGCCTCTCAGGTTGATCTCAGACTGTTGTGCTAGCAGTGAGCAAGGCTCCATTGGCGTGGGACCCGCTGAGCCAGGCACACGAGGGAATCTCCTGGTCTGCTGGTTGCTAACACCATTGAAAAGAGTGATATTTGGGTGGTAGTGTACCTGTTTTCCATGTACAGTCTGTCACAGCATTCCTTGGCTAGGAAAGGGAAATTGCTCGACCCCTTGCACTTCCTGGGTGAGGCGACGCACCACCCTGCTTTGGCTCACCCTCTGTGGGCTTCACCCACTGTCCAACCAGTCCCAATGGGATGAACCAGGTACCTCAGTTGGAAATGCAGAAATCACCCGTCTTCCGCATCAGTCTTGCTGGGAGCTGCAAACCAGAGCTGTTCCTATTTGGTCATTTTGGAAGCAACCCCACCCCAGACATTTTAACACAAATATTCCATTACCCAAGTCTAAAGTTAATCAATAGTTTCACAGTTTTCCTAAATGATACAAGGAATTTGGAACACTATCACTTTGATTACTCTTCTTTGTGTACTGCATTTTTGTTCCTCTTTGTTTTTGTTTAATCCTACAGGATTTTTTGACATTACTTCATATAGTCAGTGCTCACATAAATTGACCCTTTCTCAGCCATCATTCTCGCATCTTAGATCTACACTTGGACTCACTGTCCTTCTCATTAAATACATCTTTCACAATTTCCTTAGCAAAGGTTGGTGGCTGGAAAATTCTGTTTTTATTAATTTAAATGAATACAGTTCTAAATTGACATCTATTTTCTTGATATTTTTGAGACAGAGTCTTGCTCTTGTTGCCCAGGCTGGAGTGCAGTGGCACAATCTCTGCTCACTGCTACCTCTACCTCCTGGGTTCAAGCAATTCTCCTGCCTTAGTCTCCTGAGTAGCTGGGATTACAGGCAGCCACCACTATGCCTAGCTAATTTTTTGTATGTTTAGTAGAGATGGTGTTTCACCATTATGGCCAGGCTGGTCTCAAACTCCTGACCTCAGGTGATTCACCTGCCTTGGCCTCCCAAAGTGCTGGGATTACTGACATGAGCCACAGCGTCTGGCCTGACATCTGTTTTCTCTAAGGACATGGAAAATACTATTTCCCTCTCCTGGGCCTCCCACTGGTGCCAGTGAGAAATCAGATATCAGACTAAATGTCATTCAAATGTAGTTAATCTGTGTTTTCTCATTGGCTTTTACAGAGGTCTCTTTGTCTTTGTCTCACTCTGATATGACTACGGGTGGATTTCTGTTTCTTTCAATTGTGCTTGAAAATTGTGTTTAGTTCATCTGTGAGTCAATGTCTTTTATCGGTTCCGAAAAATCCACAGCTATTATCTCTTCAAATATTGCCTTTGGTCCCTTCATATATTATCCCTTTTCCCTGTAGCTTCCACATCTCTTAATGTTTCTGTCCTGTTTTCCCTGTTTGTCTCAGGCACTGAACTCTGAATAATTTCTTCAGAAATAATGTTCTTTTTGCTAATTCTCACTAGGTACAAATAAACAGCTGCCAAAACTTTTCAACGGTTTTCATGTCAATCATTATACATATCTTGTCTATAAATTTTACTTTTTTTTTTTTTTTTTTTTTTTTTTTTTGAGATGGAGTCTCACTGTGTCGCCCAGGCTGGAGTGCAGTGGCGTGATCTCAGCTCACTGCGAGTTCCACCTCCCAGGTTCACGCCATTCTTTCACCTCAGCCTCCCGAGTAGCTGGGACTACAGGTGACCACCACTACGCCCAGCTAATTTTTTGTATTTTTAGTAGAGATGGGGTTTCACCATGTTAGCCAGGATGGTCTCGATCTCCTGACCTCATGATCCGCCTGCCTCAGCCTCCCAAAATGCTGGGATTACAGGTGTGAGCCACCAGGCCTGGCCTTACTTTTACTTTTAAACTTGCTTTTTAAAAAACTTTTAAGCTTCCACTTTTATTTCATTAAAACATATTAGACATTCTTATTTTATATTCTGTATCTGATAATTCCAATACTCGTTGTCTTTGTGGGTCTAATTCGGCTGTCTTTATTTTTGCCAGCTCTTGAGCATGGTGACTCGATTCCTTGCATGTTTTGTGGTTTTCAACATTAAGTTTGTGTTTCTTGGAATTTTATATGAGGGAGTTCTTGGAGGCCTCATCTGAAGGTAAATGCCTGCAGAGACAATGCTCATCTGCTTTTGCCAGTTATCTCAGAGCCCACCAGGCCTGGACTACTACAAACTAAATGATGGTTTGGAAAAGTTTGGGACCACAAAAAAAAATGAATGAATTCAAGGTAAAAGTCTATAGAAGACTACCTGGTAATGATACATTTTCAAGGAAGATTTATTGTTCACTCTAACCCAAGGATGTAAGCTAGGCAATTAGCCTTACATCCCTGGGGTAGAGTATCCATATCCTTCGTCTACCCTGACACCAAGTAGGTAACTGTTTAAGACTCCAGCTTACCATAAGGGGGGTCTCCTACAAGAGTCTCTTTCTTGGGCTACCCATGAAAACCAGAGACCAAGATATCAGGTTTGGCAAATGTGCTCAGGGCTAAACCTCTCCTATCTACTTCCAATTTCAGGTTCTCCTTTCACTTAGTTTTGGCCTCTATGCATGCCTTACATTCATACTGGTTTATCAATGTATTAGAATTTTTTGTTCAGCATATTAATTTATACAAACGGAAGAACTGGTCAGGGTATCTAGTACCCAGACTGTTGAAATCACAAGTCCTTCACTGTCATTTCATTTTAACCTGAACAATTGCCATATCACATCACACCCCCATAGGCTCTTTACAATAATTGAAAAGATGCTAAGATGCTACTTTTGAAAATATGCTTCCTTTATCACCACAGATAAGGTGTTTAATTTATTTATTTATTTTTGAGACGGAGTCTCATTCTGTCACCCAGGCTGGAGTGCAGTGGTGCTATCTCAGCTCACTGCAAGGTCCTCCTCCCGGGTTCACGCCATTCTCCTGCCTCAGCCTCCCGAGTAGCTAGGACTACAGGCGACTGCCACCACGCCCAGCTAATTTTATTTGTATTTTTAACAGAGACGGAGTTTCACTATGTTAGCCAGAATGGTCTCGATCCCCTGACCTCGTGATCTGCCTGCCTTGGCCTCCCAAAGTGCTGGGATTACAGGCATGAACCACCGCATCCGGCCCACCACAGGTAAGTTTTTAAAAGCATATGTACAGAGGGAAAAAGAACAGAATACAGGAACTAAGGTCTTCCATGAGGCACAGAGGGTTAAATGGGAGATGGACTGAATTAACTCTCCAGCCAGAGATGGTGACCGTCTCACATGGCCACACATTTCTGTGGCCAGCACACGTGCATTTAAAAGGCTTGGGCAGGCTAGACAGTCCCAAATAATCACTGCTGGCGGTAGCTAGGACTCCAAATTTGGATCCTATTCCAGAAATTACACACGTTAAGACTTAATTTGTTTTTGATCCATCAGATTCTGCTAATGAAAACTAATTGCCTTGAAACTCATTTTCTACATGTTTGTATCAGAAACTCTGTAGCTAACCCTGAATTACTGGATTTGTATTTCTGCCTGCAAAATCAAACAACTGTGAATGTTTCAGTTTCTGGTTTAATGCTTGATCTTCTCTTTGATCATTTTGTTGGATGTGAAAAATGGTAGGTTAATACTAAATGTTAACCAATTCTTGATGGCTTACTTTTCTCAATTTGCTTTGGTGGTAGCTTGCATCTAATATGGTAAGTGAATGTAATTAGACTGTGGATAAATAACATTAACACATATTCATATTCAGTACTGGTAGAGTCTGAAGACATGATTTCTCCACGGTCAAAACTCCACAGTCTTTTTTTTTTTTTTTTTAAAGAAAACAAAGTCTCACTCTGTTACCAGGCTGGAGTACAATGGTGTGATCTCAGCTCACTGCAACTTCCGCCTCCCGGGTTAAAGTGATTCTCCTGCCTCAGCCTCTCAGGTAGCTGAGACCACAGGCACACGCCACCATGCCCAGATAATTTTTGCATTTTTAGTAGAGATAAGGTTTCACCATGTTGGCCAGGATGGTCTCGATCTCTTGACCTCGTGATCCGCCACCTCGGCCTCCTGAAGTGCTGAGATTAAAGGCGTTAGCCACCATGCCCAACCATCAGATCTTTATTGATTTGATTTCTCTATGCAACGTGTGGCTCTGAGTAATTTGGCCTTTGGGTCTCTTTCAGTTTAACTTTCAAAGTCTTCCGGGTATCTTTTTTCTCTTGTCTCACAGTAACTCAGAATGATGCAGAATAATTTTCCATTTAGATGAGTGAGGCGACTAGGAAAGGCAGTAACTGATGTCACAAATATCTTCTAAGCCTGATTCAGACTCAAAGAAAGTTTTGAAAAGAAAATTGGATATGTTTTCTTTCCTTGGCATTTCATTATTTCCCCCAAATGTATTAGTGGCAGTTATTGAACCATATTTATTAATTTCTCATGAAAATTCAGTTACAATATTTTGTTCTTACCAATAATCTAGCAAAACAAGCTATTCTTTTAATACACCCTGGGGATTATATCTTGACGTTAAGATGAGTGAGTGTTTTAAAATAATTTAAATTCACTTTTATCTGTGTTTATTCAGATTCCATTATTTAAATGTATGCATGATAGTATAAAGTCTTTCGGTTACAAAAAGAATAACCAATGTATTATGTAACTTATTCCTAGTTGATAATTAATATTTGCACCTGCAGTTTTTTATTCTGCCTGTGAAAATCTGCAATAAAATGAGGTTTAAATCTGAATTTGTGCTCACTTCACAGGGTTCCTGTTAGCTAGTGTGAGCAGGTAGTACCCCCATTATGCCGCTAAGGGGAGCTGTTGGTCTTTCATTACTCAGTAAACCAGTGCTGGCCTCTTCCTGGTCTGTGAAGTTACTTTCTGATTAGGAGTGGTTCATTATCATTTCATGCTTAGCACAATTATGAAAGAATTCTGTAATCATTCGGAGAGGCACCAAAGCAGCTAGGAAAAAGAAGCTGATAAACTCTATCAGATACTTTGAAAACTTCTAAAGAATATTCAGCTGGCTTAGAGCTCATCATCAAATCCTAACAACTTCTCTAATAGAGAAAGCAAAATTATGAAAATTCCATACAAAGAACACATTTCATTAAAGTTGAAAAGGATAGTAGGTTAAGAGTTACATGATAAATGGCCCCAAAACTGCTTATTAAAGAACAAACGCCCATGAAAATCTTGTCAATCAACCAGGCCTACTTTTTCCTTTTTTCTCTTTTTCAATTCAATTCAAAAAACCTGGTAATACCCAGCCCTCACCAGCCAAGGGGTGTAAGGGAGGTCATGTGAATACTGACAGATGAATTTTTGTTGGCTTGATAAACCCGTTTTGTAACCAGAATCTCAGACACATTTGGATGTCTTCCTCCTATTCTAGAATCTTCTTGGAGCACATCTGCTCTCGGGGGCCCCATGTTTGCTCCTGCAAGCTCCATTTTTTATCAACCTCCTTTTACCTCAACTCAGTTTCCAGGCTTATCTGTGGGTATCCTCAGCCTCATTTGAAGGCATGTCTGACTGGTGTCCTCTTAAGAAGAGGAAATTTGGGCACAGAGACCCACACAGAGGGCAGACCATGTGAGGACACAGGGAGAAGACAGCCATCCAAGTCAAGGAGAGGCTTCACCAGAACCCAACCCTGCCAACACCTTGGTCTTGGACTTCAGCCTCCAGAACTGAGAGGAAATAAGTTTCCGTTGCTTCAGCCTCCCAGCCCATGATTCTTTGCTATGGCACCTGCCGCAGACTGAGACAGCCCTGTCTGTCCCTCCTGGCCACCGGGTTGTGAGCTGACTATGAACAGGCTGATGGGCGCTGAGGGCAGAAGCTCCCTTGTCCTGCTTCCCATTGGGATTCTAGGCGGAAAACCTCTTAGTGTTCTTGATCCAACATGAGGTTCCTGTTAGTGTGCAATCCGTAGCATCGCTGGGCATGGAAGGACAGATCTTCAGCTGCCCAGTTCTCCCTCAGTTCCTGGGATGCACGGCAGGTCCCTAATCCTGGTGTGGGCCACATGGAAGGCCACTCACATGCGAGAGGATGAGCTGAGGGGGACAGTGGTTGCTGTGAGGGAAAAACCTGGGCCCTGTAGACCAACACAGCAGAGTGGCTGCCCCAGCTGGGGAGCGCATGGAGTCATAGTTGGCTTCTGCTCCTTGGAGCAGGGAGGTGGGGCCAGGCCAGCGGGGGAAGTCCAGGCCAGCTGACCTGAGAGGATGGTGACAGCAGATGGCAGCAGTGATCCGTGACCAGGGTGACAGTCACTGTGGCTGAGAGGCCAAGGACTCCGAGAGCAGCACAGGCCCTGGCTGCAGAGCCCAGGCTTCCTTGCCCAAGCATCGCTGGAAGACAAGGGAGAGGGTGTGGGTTTGGGCTGCTGAAGGAGGGAGTGTTTTCCTGTCAAAGGCAAACTGCAGCAGATGCAACATTCCCTTCGGGGCATGGAAGGGAAACTACAGCTTTCCTAGGAATCTGCAACTTCCCATGCAAGGAGCTCAAGGGGAGCACATGCAGCCCTGGAGCTCAGGGCTGGCCACCACTTCTGCTAAACTGCAAAAAAGTCCCAGGTGTCATCTGAGCACCATGCCTAAACGGTGGAATTTCACTACTGGGAGATGGCATAATCACTTGTCCCTCGTGAAATGTCCCCATGGTGGTGGTGCCGCCTCCTCCTCTTCCTCCTCCTCCTCCTCCTCCTCCTCCTCCTCCTCTTCTTCTTCTTCTTCTTCTTCTTCTTCTTCTTCTTCTTCTTCTTCTTCTTCTTCTTCTTCTTCTTCTTCTTCTTCTTCTCCTTCCTCCTCTTCTTCCTCCTCCTCCTCCTCCTCCTTCTTTTTGGACACAGAGTCTCGTTCTGTCGCCCAGGCTGGAGTGCAGTGGCATGATCTCGGATCACTGCAACCTCCACCTTCCTGGTTCAAGCAAGTCCCCTGCCTCAGCCTCCCGAGTAGCTGTGACTACAGATGCACACCACCATGCCCGGCTAATTTTTTTGTATTTTTAGTAGAGACAGGGTTTCACCATGTTGGCCACACTGGTCTTGAACTCCTGACCTCAGGCAATCCATCTGCATCAGCCTCCCAACGTGCTAGGATTACAGGCGTGAGCCATTGTGCCCGCCCCCCGCTTTTTTTTAAATCTCCCTTTTCTCTTTTCTTTGTGTGTTATCAAATGCTAACTCCCCAAAGTGTCACTGAAACAATCTGTTGATAAGCACACAGAGCCCTGTAGATTCTGACTATGCGGAACAAGAGGCAGAGGGAGGAGGACAAAGCTGGCATCTTTATTGAGATGCTAAAGTCTGATTCCAGGTGGGTTTTCCCATTGAATGGGGACTTGATTAGGCTTGGGTGAGGACCATGCTGTAATAGGTGAGGACTGCCGGATGACACAGCAAATCGGTGATTTTGAGGCAGGGTAAAAAGAGTCTTGGGAGGGTTTGATGTTTTGTATTGAAAAGCTGATGGGTCTTTCCAGAAGATGTTGGAAAGATGAAGTTATCTACAGCTCTCTGGCAAGTTTGCTGGAATCGTAAATTCATGTTGAGGAGGACAATAGGCCAATGAAGTCACGTTAATGTAGACCGTGAGCTGTGTGGTGTAGACAGCCCCGGTTCTCAATCTGGTACAGAGAAAGCCCTGGTCCAGAGGCAGATGAGGCAGCGTGTCCAAGCAGAGCTGGCTTGCCTGGGCTCGCGAGGGTTCTGTCGCTTATGATGTGTGAGATTTGGGGATAGTTGCCTCACCTCAATGCCTGGAAGATAGCAAGTTCTTGCTACTAATCTTATCAGAATCTATTCTCAGCCCTCAAAGAACGTGAGCATTCGTGGAGAAATCAGATGCGCGTGCGGCAGACGTGGCCTGAGAGACCCGGGCTCACCTCCTGGCGTGTCCCTGGGCAAGCAGGTTGCCACACATCCAGCCCCACGGCTCCCCGCCTGCAGTCTCTTCCATGTGCTTCCCAGGGCTGTCGTGGAGGGCGCATGGAAAATCACACACGCGCTCAATTCTGGAGCCCTCTGCTATGAAAGGCATCCCTAAGGGGCCTCCCTTTCACTGCCTGCATCTCTCTTACCTCCCCTTACCCACTCCATCTCCATTCCTCTGCCAGTCGCTCCCCTCCCACACCTCTTCTGTTTCTCCCGTCCCTGCCTGTGCCTTCTGTGTATGTTTGGTTTCTTTTCAGGGTAAAACCCTTATTCCAGGCCTTTGTTTGTCTAGTTTCAGGTGAAGACGCCAGATACATTTACCATAGCGTGGCTTTAGCAACCGAGTCCTAGGGTCAGACCCAGACTAGCTAGCTGTGCAGATGGAGGTAAGGTACCTAATGCTGCGCCATCTGTTTCCACATCTTAACAATGACACAGTGCCTGCTGTGTACAGAGGTGTTTTCACATTGGCTGGCACAGGCAGATGAAGGAGTGCTCGACTCACCTCCCAAGCTCTCCTGGGACCACAGGAACTACTTCGTCGGTGGCTTGGAGGTTTACTGGACTAGTGGGCCAGGCTGTCTGTGTCCCAGTCGTGGCTCCATCCCTCAGGGCCAGGTTTAGTGAGGCTGCAGAGGAGCTCCACTTGGCACAAAACTTAAGGGGCCACCAAAATCTCTGTAATCAAGCTGGATAATATCTTAATGCAGTCTTTCTAAAGATCTTATCAGCAAACTACAGCTCACAGGCTGGCCTCCTGGTTTTTTGTTGCTGTTGTTGCTGTTGTTGTTGTTGTTGTTGTTGTTGTTGTTGTTGTTGTTGAAACGAAGTCTCCCTCTGCCGCCCAAGCTGGAGTGCAGTGGCGCGATCTCGGCTCACTGCAAGCTCTGCCTTCCAGGTTCATGCCATTCTCCCACCTCAGCCTCCTGAGCAGCTGGGACCACAGGTGCCCACCACCACACCCAGCTAATTTTTTGTATTTTTAGTAGAGACAGGGTTTCGCCATTCACAGGATGGTCTCGATCTCCTGACCTCGTGATCCACCCACCTCGGCCTCCCAAAGTGCTGGGATTACAGGCGTGAGCCACCACACCCGGCCCCTCCTGTTTTGTAAGTCATGTTTTATTTCAGAGCTGAGATTCTGGAAGCTCATATATTTGGAAGGTACCCAGTATTAATGAAGCTAAAGTCTGCATCTACTAGGGAGACCCATTCTGCTTCCATGGCTCCTCTGTCCAAGAAGCGTTTGCCATGGGCACTTGATCATCCTCTACTCTGGCTCCCAGAAGCACAGCAACATGGAGAAGGCTGGCGGTGGGGGCTAGGAGTGGGGGAAGAGGGCAGGGCTCAGGCATGTGGCTCTTCTGCCGTGGTAGCCCCGTGTCTCCAGGGTTCTTACCTATCCTATCTCTTTCTCCTTGCTTTTTGTCCTGTGTTTCCAATTCATTTAATAAGCAGTGTGTTTCAAACACTGTACTTTAACCTGTGAGCCTCTCTGTTCCTTGGTGTCTATGACAGCTTGCCTGGCAGTGAACTTGGAGGCTCCCACTACTTCAAGGGACTTTCCATAGGAAAAGGATTTTGGCCTCCTCCCTAGTGTTCAATTGATCCAGGACTTTTCTTATTTTGGGTGAGTCTAGATAAACAGGCCAAATATAGCACCATGAGGAAAAGACAAAGAATGCAGTGACTAGGCTGGGGGCAGTGGCTCATGTCTATAATCCCAGCTCTTTGAGAGGCTGAAGCAGGTGGATCATGAGGTCAAGAGATTGAGACCATCCTGGCCAACATGGTGAAACCCCATCTATACTAAAAATACAAAAAATTAGCCAGGTGTGGTGGCAGATGCCTATAGTCCCAGCTACTCGGGAGGCTGAGGCAGGAGAATCACTTGAACCGGGAGGCAGAGGGTGCAGTGAGCCGAGATTGCGCCACTGTACACCAGCCTGGTGACAGAGTGAGACTGCACTTCATCTCAAAAAAAAAAAAAAAAAAAAGCAACAAAAAAAAAGCAAAGAAACATTTAAAAAAGAAAGAATCCTACTCCAGGAGCTGGTTTCTGGAAGGGGGCGGCTCATGCAGAGATTTGTGCCTCAGATCTTGAGCAGGGGAAAGTTGAGTACAGGTTCACGGGACAGAACCACGCGTTTCAGCCCAGACGTTTCATTTGAATTTGCCAAGCCTTTAGAACTAATTCTCAGTTGCTGTAAACACCAGGGTGGGAAAATCAAAAAGTAGCTCTGTGGAGTGGCCTCCAGACGCATCCAGGAGAGGCATCCTGTAGGGCCCCACAGGGCTTCTCAGTATTCTAGATTAAAAGAGACTTTAGGGCCGGGCACAGTGACTCACACCTGTAATCCCAGTACTTTGGGAGGCCAAGGCGGGTGGATCACCTGAGGTCAGGAGTTCGAGACCAGCCTGGCCAACATGGTGAAACCCCCTCTCTACTAAATATACAAAAAATTAGCCAGGTGTGGTGGTAAGCCCTGTAATCCCAGCTACTTGCGGGGCTGAGGCAGGAGAATTGCTTGAGCCTGGTAGGCAGAGGTTGCACTGAGCAGAGATCATGCCATTGCACTCCAGCCTGGGTGACAGAGTGAGACTTTGTCTCAAAAAAGATACTTCAGCAAGATGCAATGAGAGTGCTCAGATTGCATGTGGTTGAGATAAACAGGCTCCCCCACCACTCCCACCACACATATCCTCTTCTTAGCTAATAGGGCTTGAAAAGACTCTCCCAGAGCCTAATCACAGTATCAGGAAAGTCAGGCCCCTCATAACCTACAATTCTACATCAGCTGCTGAGCCCTTTTTTTTTTTTTTTTTGAGACAGGGTCTCCCTCTGTTGCCCAGGTTGGCGCTCAGTAGTGTGATCCTGGCTCACTGCAACCTCCACTTTCCAGGTTCAAGCAATCCTCCCACCTCAGCCTCCCAAGTAACTGGGGCCAGGTCTCACTATGTTGCTCAGGCTGCTTTCGAACTCCTGACCTCAAGCGATCCTCCTGCCTCGGCCTCCCAGAGTGCTGAGATTACAGGTGTGAGCCACTGAGCCTGGCTGTGAGACGCAATTTTCACAGAAAACCAACTAGGGCTCCAAAGGATCCAGCAATTTAAAACAGTGCAACATTCCAAAGTGCAAGGTGAAGTTGTCTTCTCCCCAGCGCTTTCTGAACCAAGGAAATATTCAGCTGAAGCACGTTCCTGCCCCTGAAGGCATAGCGGCCTCTCCCCTTCCCACTGACAAGGGGCATGTCTTCTTCTCTTCGGCAAAACTATAGACTTGAAGGCCAGCCTGGCTGTTGTCTTGAGAGAAAAGTTTCCAGATTCCTCAGCCCTGTCTTAGGACAGCAACCAGCAAGGAAGGCTGTGCTGCTCAGAGCAAATCACTGGGCTTGGCGAGCCTCCAGGTAGGGTTGGGTGCCAGGGCTGGGCTGAGGGCAGCCTGGGTGGCTCAGGTCACTTGGGCTCCTGTGCCCTGGTTTCTTCATCCATAGGGAGGAGAGGATATTAGAGAAAATATGTGTGAAGGCTAAATGGGTCAATATGAGCATCTTCCCCCCGGGCACCTGCTAAGCACTTCATAAACATGAACCATCATGGCATGGGGCAGGCGGAGCTACTCTTTGCCATAGGGGAGAGAATGGGAGAGACATCTTGAAAAAGGCAAACAGAAGTAGGACTCCTCATTCCTCTCTCAGGGACGCTCTGAAAGCGAAGGGAGGAGCGATCGCTCTCCAGCCACCCGTCATCCCTGTGCCCCGGGGAGCAGTTCCAGAAAAGCACACACAGGAAAGCATTTACAGTGATTCCAGAGTGGTGTGACTGTGGAGGCTGCTCCAGACAGCAATGCAGGGCAGTTGTGCCCTGGAGGCCCTGGCGGGAGTGCAGAATGGGCTGCCACGGCCTGGAGCTGCGCAGAGACCCCCACAAGGCTCCAGAGAAGGCGCCTAGGAGCTCAGCAGGCGAAGAGAGACTCAGGCCTGTGGTGGCAGGGGTTTTGGGGTGGGGGTGTCTCAGAAGAGGCAGGGACACCCCCAGCCCCTAGCTCCAGCTCAGCAAGCCGAGCTGTGTGGGTTCTCAGATGGCCATGTAGCCTGTAGCCCCAACAACCGAGAGGCCATGCCAGGGACAGCACCTGGGGGCAGCACCCTCCAAGGACCCCCTGAAGTAGGGATCCCCCACCCACACCTCAGAACTGCATTCTTGAACCCAGTTAGCTCAACTTTGTTCTAGCCAAGTCTCCAAAATGCCCATAGACACCCCAATGCCACCAGATCTGAAAAAAGTTTTAGAAAGGGCAAGTTAGCATAGAAAGATAGGATGCTCTGGACAAACTGCAGTTCAATTATCTTAATTTTGCCAACTTGATAAAAAACAGATGACCCTGTGACGATATTACCGGGGTCCCTCCCAGGCCTTACAAGAGACTCAAGTGAGTGGGGAGCCTAAAGATTCTTTGGTCTCCCCGTAACTCCTTTTCTACTTGTAAGAGCTGAAATGTAAAAGGAAACTGGGGATATGAAGAATTTTCCTCCCAGTTATATCTCTGCCCAATTCTATTTGCTGAACCTAAGGTCTAGTCTCCATTTACAGGAAGGCTTAACCACTTGCTTTGAAAGATAAAGTAGATTGGGTAGTAAAGAACTGCATATTAGTGAATTAAAGCTTGCTTACAAAAACCTTGTCATCAAAAATGGGATTTGAGGCAGGTTCATAAAATACAGTTTATCCTTAAATGTTCCCTTGGAAACGATTGTGCAAGATGTGAACGTTAATCTCTGAGACCTTGGACTTTAAATTCTTAATCTAATTGTTGCCTATTTACTTAGGCTTCCTGACCTTTCATTGCCGAGCGGTTATTGTTACAAGCTTTCTGCTTTATAGGGTAGTTTTTAAATTTTTAACTATGCTGGGGCAACACATAGAGAATATCTCATAATGGCTGCAAGCACAATCTTTGGCAAAATAAAGCCACTGCAGGTTAATTAAGAAATTTAGAAGATTCTTTCACAGACAACTCTGTGCCCTGAGAGGAAAGGTTATAATTAAGATAGATTCAGTGTTATTAGGATCATTTAAAATGCCAACGCTTCAAAAACTGAAGACAATAAAGTCAGCGGGAGAACACATACTATACATTCAAAGGGTTTATTGGATGAACTGACCTTGCTAAGAACAAGGAAAAAGGAACTTTTGTTCTTCCCACCACTGTCTTCACACCTGCACCCCCGATCTCCATTCCTAAGGCAAGGAAGATGTACTTAAGCTTTCCCTGTGACTTTCAGGGATTAGAGCAATCTCCTTCTCAGATGTTAAAAAGTCCAGACCCTCTGACTCAAAATGCAAACGTCTCATTCGATGGAAAGCTTCCACGGCGCAGGCCTGAGCTGGGTTTGGCAGCTCTAAGTTCATTTCTGGCTTCACCAGGCAGGGTGAAGAGTGGGACAGACAGGGAAAAGGGGCTTCTTGCGTGAGTTTGTGGCCATCTGGTGCTGTGGCAGTGGTGTCATGATGATGGTCTGGAGGGCTGCTCTTGTGGGTTCTTCAGGCGCACACACAGCTGGGGACATTGGACATGGCCCCTCCCTGGAGGGAGCAAAGCAGCCTCTGGCTGACTTCCTAGGGCTGGCCCTCAGGCCCTGCTTCCACGCCACAGAGCGCCTGTCTGTTGGGGTCTCCTCTGGAAAAAGATCTTCTTGGGCAGACACATCTTTGAAGTCAGCTCCGCCCTGGCTCACAGTTTCCCCTCCCCTTTGGCGGTTCAGGTGCCACCCCTTGAAGCACCAACTCTGTTGCTGGGGACAGCGTCCGCCATCTCTTGCCTTCAGACTTTCCCAGGTGAGAACCAGGGGGTGGTCTCGGGGTGGGGGGGGCACCCGACCCAGGGGCTCACCTGCAGCTCCCACAAGGCCCTTCATCCTGCCCTGTTCTTCTGCCCCAGGGCCTGGGGACCTCCCCTCCTCAGCAAACATCCCAGCAGCAGAACGTATCCTTGGGCAGTGGGAGCCGGGACTGCAGTCTATTCTCTTAAACTGGCGGCTGTTTTCAAAGAAATCACCTTTTCCTCCTACCAGTCTCATCTCTTATTTATTTATTATTTAGACAGACTCTCGCTCTATCACCCAGGCTGGAGTGCAGTGGCGCCATCTCAGCTCACTGCAACCTCTGCCTCCCGGGTTCAAGTGATTCTCCTGCCTCAGCCTCCGGAGTAGCTGGGATTATAGATGCATGCCACCACACCCGCCTAATTTTTGTATTTTTAGTAAAGATGGGGGTCTCACCATGTTAGTGAGGATGGTCTCAAACTCGTGACCTTGGGTGATCCACCTACCTCGGCCTCCCAAGGTGCTAGGATTACAGGCGTGAACCGCCGTGCCCAGCCCATTCTCATCTCTTTTAGATTAAAAGTAGATGAAAAGTGAGTGACATGCAGGGGCTGCAGAATCAGCTTTGGGCCCACCCTCAGCAAGTTCTGCTCGGATGACCTCACACCACTTTCTAGAACACAGAGGCCATGGTGACATATGGTTCTCAGCTTCAGGGCCTCACTTGAAATTCTTGGATAACATGGAAAGTCCATAATGTGTGAAATTATACTTTATTATGATCTGAGGGAAATTCTTCATAGTGCAAATTCACAGAATGCAAATTCTTTACATCCTGGTATCATTGACTGATACGGGAAGTCAAGGCTGGCTGGAGTGCGAATCACCATGGCCATGTACAGTGTTGGACATCCACTGTGCAAAGGCTTTTCATGAACATCTGATCCTCTATAGACATTCAGTTCACAATCTGGAGTCACAGACATTATCTTCCAGGTGTGGAAACAGACACAGGGACATCATGTGACCTGCCCAAGATTAACCAGCTTCTAAGTGGTAGAGTTGAGGTCAGACCTCAGAGCTATTCTGTCTCAAAGCTTGTTTTATCGTACACCCTCTGGCTTGATAATTATTATGAAAATATCCCTTATGCTAGTGCTTGAGGCTGCTGTCACCTCTGTCTGCTGCTTCTTCCTCCAGAGCCCTGAGCAAATCAATCAACTCAGTAAATGTGTTCACGATGGCTTAGATCGGCCTAACGTTAAACACAGCTCCTAAACTTGGGGAGAGCATTGAAGGCCCTTAGGGCTTCACTGGGGAAGCAACCTGCTATCTGGGAGACAGTGAGAGAGCAGGGCAGGCTGTGGAACAGCAGGGGCAAGTGTGCAGTGGAGGCTGTAAGTGGCAAGAGGGAAGTCACTGGAACTGAGGGTCGTGGTGCGTTGAGGAGGAGGAGGGCTTTGAGGTAATCATGGAAGCACAGATAGAAGTGCGTGGAGGAGCACAGGGAGGTGACTCACGTGCGGTATCTCCCAGCTCAGGTGCAGGTGGCTAGCAGGGAATAAGCAGGGATTGAGGAGGGCTGTGGCTCATTTTCCTGGAGCTTCCATCACAAAGCACCACCAACTGGGTGCTTAAACAGCAGAAGCTGATTACCTCAGAGTCCGAAGCTAGAATTCCAAGGTCAAGGCGTCAGTAGGGCCATGCTCCTGCTGAAACCCACAGGGGCTTCTTCCTTGCCTCTCCCAGCTTCTGGTGTTGCCAGCAACCTTTGGCATTCCTCGGTGTGCAGCTGCACCACTCCAACCTCCGCCTGCATTGCCTTGTGGCCCTCCCGCCCTGCGTGTCTGGGTCTTTTCTCTTCTCATAGGAGCACCAGTTGTTTGGGATTAGAGGCCTGCATACTTCAGTATGACCTCACCTAACCTTAACTAATCACATCTGCAACAGCCCTTTTTCCAACTAAGGTCGCATTCTAAGGTATGGAGGCTAGGACTTTATATCTTTTTGAGGGGAACACACTCAACTCTTGACCTGGAAAACCTTTGCTGGCTCCTCATAGCTTAGAGTTCAAGTCTAAGGACGAAGGGGCACTTGGGGTCGCTCAGTCTGTCCTCAGCCCTCTCTCCCTTCTTCCCATTGGTCAATCTCCTACTCACTTTGCATCAAGCTTCCCGGCCTCCCAGGCCAGAAGCACACTGTGGTCTTGGTGGGCGCTGCCTCCTGTCCCCACACTCCCCACTCCCTCTGATGAGGAGCTCTTCATAGATCATGCTCACTATCACCTCCTTCTCTGTGCCTTGCTTCAGCCTTCACCTGGAGGAATAAGGAATTCTCCCACAGCATCTTCCTTAGAGCCCTGTCACAGCATTTACTGTGTGATGCAGTTACCTGTTACCTAGCTGTGATCCCATTTTAGCTCAGCCAATCACCCACTTTGGGCCTGGGACTCACTGAGTGATAGGCTTGTTAGGATTGGAGGCTATGTTCCCAACCAGCCCCCCAGAACCACTGAACTCCTGATCTGGTTGAAGTGAACTGTTGCATTTGATGACTGGCCAGACAGTGTGATATCTGAAAGAAGATATCATCTTCCCACATGGTAGGGGCTAGTGCTTCCAGAGTGCAGGCCAGGTGTCCACAGGTGACTCTGCCAGGCAGGGCACCTGGGAGGAGAAATGACGGGGGTCACGGGTCTGGCTGTTTTAGGACAGCAGTAGGGTTGTGAGGAAGAGGGAAGCAGAAGGAAAAGAAGGAGGGGAAGGCAATTCTAGGCAGCTACCACTGAAAAGGAAGAGGAGCTCTTTTGCCCAAAACCTTAGAAGGACCCAAGGTGGGGGACAGGGTTTGGTGGGCGAGCAGGTTCTAAGTGTGCTGCATGGAATACAGAATAAGAAATTGCATCTGGAGATAATGTTTCTTGGGGAGTGATAGATTATTACCAAAGACAGATGAGGTAGTAGAATCACTCTGGTTCCACGCAGGAAGCCATGCTTGGTTTCTCCTGCTGTACGGATCAGCAGTGCCATCTATTGGGGCTTGGAGTAAACTGTGTGGTTTGGAACGCATGAAGACTGAATCCTCTTTCACGCCCAAACCCACAATGACTGCATTAGTATGTGTTCAGTATGACTTATTGCAGATTAGGATTAAACTGTAATGAGAAAGGACATTATGCATGGCTAGAATGTTTTTTCATTTAAAATGGTTGGGAGGGGTGAAGGGAGAAAACTGTGTTCTTTAGCTCTGAATGACATTTTATCATTCAGAAATGAGAATTATGTGCCTCCCAGGCCTGAGGTCAGCACAGGCACCACCCTGCCCTCGTGGGATGCAGTGTGGAAAGCTCAGAGCAGCTTGTGCACACTCCCATGTTGTAGAGAATCTCTTCACACACGCATTCTGAGAGATGATAGGGAGAGAACTTTGAGTTTATGCAATTTCCCAGAACACTCAAAAGTCCATGTTTTTCTTTTTATTTTGAGTTAATGGTGAATGTTATCTCTGCCATCCCAGTGGCAGGCTCATTTTTGTTCCTCCCACCTCTCCTTAACTGTAGGTGCTCCCCATGAGGGTGGTCCTCAGCCCTTGTCCCTCGAATCCCACGGCTTTACCTGCCATGGACATGCTGATGATACATGCGTCTGCATCTGCTCCCCCCACACCCCATCTCTCGGCTTACTTCCAAATCCATCTGCCTAAATGCCTATCAGTCATCTCCATCTAGATGACCTGCACGCACCTAAAACTCAACACATCCAGAGTCAGTTCAGTATCCCCCTTAAATCTGTCCTCTTACTTTCTTTTCCTTGGCTGAAGGCATAACGCCCACCAGGTTCCCCAAGCCGGAAATCCTGGAACCATTCATTCTTGACTCTTTTATCCCTTGAACCACAGCGGCTCATCCGTAAGGCACAGTGCTGAGACTATGCAGAGTGCAATGGTTTACACAGATAATTCAGGAATCAAGAGTCCTTCAAACAGAAATGATAAAATAAAAACTAACACTTATATAGTGTGGTTTATGTGGCAGGCACTGCCCTAACAGTGATTTAACTACCATTCAAATGTATTGGTTCATTTATTCAATCAAATTCTCACTGCAGCTCTGAGCTAAGTATGATTATTATTTGTGTTTTATAGATAAGGAAACTGAGGCACAGACCTGTTAAAAAACTTGATTAAAAGTTCACTGGGGCCAGGCACGGTGGCTCATGTCTGTAATCCTAGCACTTCAGAGGCCGAGGCAGGCAGATCACTTGAGGTCAGGAGTTCGAGACCAGCCTGTCCAGCATGGTGAAACCCTGTCTCTACTCAAAACTATAAAAAAATTGCCGAGTGTGGTGGCATGCACTTGTAATCCCAGCTACTCCAGAGGCTGAGGCAGGAGAATCACCTGAACCCAGGAGGCGGAGGTTGCAGTAAGCCAAGATCTTGCCACTACATTCCAGTCTGGGCAACAGAGCGAGACTCCATCTCAAAAACAAACAAAAAAGAAGTTCATTGGATAGTTGGGTAAAAATATATCATTGCTGCCTTTTGGGAGCTCATAGTTGTAGAGGAGAATCAGACAGGCAGCAAACAACCACCTGTGTGGAAGTGTTGTAATGGGGGCATGTGGAAGGCTCCCCAAGGACAGGGATATACTCACATATGTCTGAGATGACACAGGGACCTGCATTTTGTTGGGAAGGATGAACGTTAGTTTGAGTCTCCCGTTTCTCAATCCCAGTGTGTGGGATTTAACTCAAGCCTATCACATTTCATTCAAGCCTCATTAGGGGTATGTCATTCATGGTAGGCTTATTATGTTGTAGGAACAACCCCCGAATCCCAGGGACCTCATACACTAAAGGTTTGTTTTCACTGACACCACACATCAGTGCAGGTCAGCTGGGGCAAAGCTCAGTGCCATCTCTCAGGATCCCTGGATGATGGAGGCTCCGGCTGGATGCAATCGCTGCAGTAGTGGTAAGGGAGTGTGGTGACTCACACACAGCCTCTTAAAACTTCCATCCGAAACCAACATAAGTAACTCCTGCCAGGTTTTGTTGGCCAAGAGAGTCGCATGGCCACATGGGACATCAAAAGACATGAGGAATTATAACCTTACCAGGTCCCTGAAGAAGGCAAAGTAGAGTATTTATGGACTACCCTAATGGCTGCCATGGCGATGGGGAGTGGAAGTATGTTCTCTGAACATGGGGCATTCGGGACTGGTGCCTGACTCAGGTGTGGAACCTAAGCAGCCTTGGCAGCAGGTGGGAGGAAGCTGTGCTGAGATGGGCCCACATTCCCATGGTGGCAGGACAGGGGGCAGTGATGCCAAACATGGAGTTAAAAATAACTAGACTTGGCAGTGCGCAGTGGCTCATGCCTGTAATCCCAGCACTTTGGGAGGCAAGCAGATCATGAGGTCAGGAGATTGAGACCATCCTGGCTAACAAGGTGAAACCCCGTCTCTACTAAAAATACAAAAAAATTTAGCCAGGCATGGTGGTGGGCGCCTGTAGTCCCAGCTGCTCGGGAGGCTGAGGCAGGAGAATGGCGGGAACCTGGGAGGCACAGTTTGCACTGAGCTGAGATTGCACTACTGCACTCCAGCCTGAGCGACAGAGAGAGACTTCTTCCCCCCCCAAAATAATAAATATATAAGAATAAACAAATAAATAAATAACTAGACTTTCATAGCTCTTTCTAGGTGCCTGTCACTGCCTTAAGTGCTTTACATATATCAACTCACTCGACTCTCAAGCCTAAGGCCCTAATAATTATAGAGCTACAGAAGAATCCCTCTGCAGAATAATTCCTCTTGGAGGGTTTCTGGTATCTAACTTGTCTCTTCTTTTCCCTCTAACATCTCACCAGTATGTTGTGCAACATCCTGAATCCAAAGCAAAGTTGATAGACTGAGTAACCATATTCTTTTGTAACAGGGTATATTAGTTTGGTGGGAGCGGGAGGATATGACCCTTCCTCCAATTTCCATCTGGAATATGGCTTCAAGGGAGTGAAGTTGGCCAGTATCCTGTCTCCAGGACAAATATTGGTACCCAGGGATTTGCACAGTGGCTAGAGAGACACCTAGCAAACAATTTGAGGTTATTTTATTTTATTTTATTTTTGAGATGGAGTCTCGCTCTGTCGCCCAGGCTGGAGTGCAGTGGCCGGATCTCAGCTCACTGCAAGCTCCGCCTCCCGGGTTCACGCTATTCTCCTGCCTCAGCCTCCCGAGTAGCTGGGACTATAGGTGCCCACCACCTCGCCCGGCTAGATTTTGTATTTTTTAGTAGAGACGGGGTTTCACCGTGTTAGCCAGGATGGTCTCGATCTCCTGACCTCGTGATCCGCCCGTCTCGGCCTCCCAAAGTGCTGGGATTACAGGCTTGAGCCACCGCGCCCGGCCAATTTGAGGTTATTAATCACTGGGGTTCACACATGAGTAAATTTGTTGAATGAATTTGTGTGGCCTTTGACAGAAGCCAGATTGTTGAAGCGACAGTAGAAGCCTTAGAATGTGTAGTCAGCAACTGAGCATGAGGGTGGAGCTAGAGAAGCCTGGTTCGGCGTTCTAGGTGCAACGATACTCAAACTCAGCCACCCTGTTCATTTTCTGCTGCTAAAACAGAATATACAGGCTGGGTAATTTTATTTTTAAAAAGAGATCTATTTGGCTCACAGAAGCTGGGATGTCCAAGACTAAGAGCTGCATCTGGCGAGGGCCTTCTTGCTGCATCATAAGATGGCAGAAGGGCATCATGTGGTGAGAGACCCTGGGAGAGTACTTTTTAGAGGCAACCAATGTTAACTGAGAGAAACCCTGAGGGAGACATCACTTGTACACTCCTTTTTTCCTTTGGAATTTGTATTAAGTTCATCATCTCACATGAAGACAAAATAAAACTAATCACTTAAAATTTTTTTTCGCTGGGTGTGGTGGCTCACGCCTGTAATCCTAGCACTTTGGGAGGCTGAGCGTGGGCGCGCATCATGAGGTCAAGAGATCGAGACCCATGCCTGCCCAACATGGTGAAACCCCTGTCTCTACTAAAAATACAAAAATTAGCTGGGGTGTGGTGTCAGCGCCTGCTAGTCCCAGCTTACTCGCGCGAGGGCTGAGCCAGCGCATGAATAAGTGCCATTGAACCCTAGGAGGTGGAGGGTTGCAGTGAGCCGAGATTGCCTGCCACTGCCACTCCAGTGGCTGCAGAGTGAGACTCCCTCTCAAAAAAAAAAAAAAAAAAAAGTTCACAGAAAATTCTAACAAAACTTTTCATGAGTGTAAATATCTTGGTGATGAATTTACTCTAGTGAGTGCAAATGTCTATGAGGTTTTTTTTGCGGGAGTGATAAAAATGTTTTAACATTACTGTAGCAGTGGTTGCATAACTAGTAAATTTACTATTAAAAGTCATTGAGTTATACTCTTACAAAATAAATGGATTTAATTGTATACAAATTATATCTCAATGAAGCTTTTAACATGTTTACTCCATATATAGATTCATGTAGATATAGCTATAACACATAGCTAGAAACATAGAAACAAATACAGATACAGACAGAGAGAAAGTAACACAGAGGTAATAACAAAAATAACTTCCTGATTATCTGCTATATATTAGGTACTTAAGGATGTTATACTTAATGATAACAACTTTTCCAGACAGGCATTAGGGATCCCGTTTTACAGATTAAAAAAACTGCAGCTCAGAAATGTTGGGTGGAACTGATAGTAAGGGGGAGGGTGGGGATTTGAGCTTGGGCCATCGAAGGCCTGTTCTGGGTCCACTTTATTGCCTCTATTATGAGAATATCCCCAAGTAATCCAGCCTGGGAAGCCAGAGTACCAGAGCTTCCTAGCATTCTATCCTGGGATGCAAGTCAAGGAACCATGGCTGATACCTGAAAGCAGGAGAAAGAGGGGAGATTTAGACAGTGGTTCGAGCCTCGGTGTGAGTCAGTGGACAAACATCCCTTCTAGAAACAGTGTCAAGTTCTGAGGAATGCCTGCCCTCCCCCTCCATGCGCAGCCCGGGACTCCTGCTCCCTCCTGTGCCTCAGTCTCCCGATTTGGGTCTTCCTCTCGCTCCCGTGCCACACCCAATATGTCCATTCCAACCCAGCCTTGCAACGAAGCCCTCCAGCCACCACTGCTACCTAAAGTCATCCCAGAGTTTACAGTTCCGATAGAACTGCAGCAAGGTCAGGACATCAGGAACTACCAGAGCAAGTTCTCCAAACCTGTTCCCTTTTAAAAGGTTAAGGGTAATATGTACAGGTGATGATTGCTTTTTACAAAGTTCAAAAGAACCTGGAGGAAGCGGTGTGAAAGCAAGACCTGGAGGTTTTTTGAGAAGATGGTAAAAGGAGTCAACAGCACCACAAAGCCCTGCTGGGGCCTCCGTCCCCCACCAGCCCACGCCTCCAGAAATCAGAGCCACACTACACCCCTGGCTGTAGTCTTGATAAAGTTTGCCTTGTTATCTTGAAAGAGAAAGACTTTGGGTTAGTTTGCTTTGCTTTGCTTTGCTTTGCTTTGCTTTGCTAAGGCTTTTATCAAAAGATAAGGCAAGCCGACTTGTGTGGAGGTTGTAGGGATCACGACTGCTAACACTGATAGGTTCAGGACAGGCAGACTGCTTACCCTGACGGCTTCCTTTAGCTAGAAATCAGGGAGCATGAAAATGAACAGATTTGAGGACATGTCCACTTCCTCTTCCTCCTTCTTCCTCCCTCTGCTCAGAAATAAGCAGGCTCTGCAGTAACAGTCTCAGAAGATGGAGAACTTGTCCCAGGTTGGGCCCGGAATTGGCTCTGTGATGCAAACTAGGTATCGCGAGGTCTATTTCTTTGCGCCTTTGGAACACTTGGGAGGCCCCCGAAAGAGCACCATGTTAGTGCCCACTACCAGAAGGATGGTAGATCACTACCATCCTTCTGCCATTCGCTTAACCTTGTTCTGTTACCTTCTTCATGATTTGCTTGCTTGCAAAGTATCTATTTAGTAGTCAGATGTGAGTTAATTTAATTAAATCCTAGGAAGTGCTGGAGATAGAGTTCTTCAATGGCTTCTTTTCTGGCACAAAACTAAATGCCGCAAACACTCAGGGAAACACAGTAGTTAAAGTGGTGTCTCTCTTGCTTACAGTTTAATCATTTCTTTTTTTTCCTTGCCTAACATTAAATAGTACTTTGATTAAAGGTCACCCTTACACCCTAATAAAGAAAACTGCTTACATTTCCCAAGTATGTTTATGTTTCATTTCACATCACCAAGTAATCAAGTCCTTTCTTCATGTGACACCCCCTAACTTTCTAACTAAATGACTGACATTTTCTCCAAAACTTCGCCTTGGGAATGGGGAGAAGAAACAACCTGTTCATCAACGTGGTGGTTCTTTTTGCTTGACACGTCATCACTAAAAAGTCACTGATACATAACTCAAGATTATGGAGATTACACCACTGCACTCCAGCCTGGTGACAGAACAAGACTCTATCAAAAAACAAAACAAAACAAAAACCACCTCTCAATAATGGGAATTTGAGGGCCCGGATGTGGTGGCTCATCCTGTAATCCCAACAATTTGGGAGGCTGAGGAGACTGGATCACCTGAGGTCAGGAGTTCGAGACTAGCCTGGCCAACATGGTGAAATGCTGTCTCCACTAAAAATACAAAAGTTAGCCGGGTGTGGTGGCATGAACCTGTCATCCCAGCTACTCGGGAGGCTGAGGCAGGAGAATCGCTTGAACCCAGGAGGCAGAGGTTGCAGTGGGCAGAGATCACTCCATCGCACTCCAGCCTGAGCGACAAGAGTGAAACTGTGTCTCAAAAAAAAAAAAGAAAGAAAGAAAAGAAAAGTTACTGTCTTGAGCAGAAAGACTGAAGAGTGGGTGTTGAGAGGAGATGGAATGGGGTTAGAGGAAGACCCTTGGACAAGTCCTGTATTTAGGGATGGGATAATGTCATAGAGCTATGGCAGACACTGCTATTTGCCTACCTGGCAATTATTCACCTTGAAATTATTGCTTAGGTAAGGAACTTTGATTTTATTTCGTGTGAATAAATCCCCCACCTAACAAATTACATTGCACAGCTTCCCTTGATGCCAGGCCGGGGCACGTTCTGGCCAAAGAGATGTAAGTAAAAATGTGGAACTTGGAAATAAATTAACTTAGCAGAAGCTGAATCTGGAAGTCACCCCTTTTTCATTCTTTTCCTGCTTGTTGCCCCGAATGCAGACGTGGTGATTGAAGCCCCAGCAGTCACACTGGACCCTGAGTGATATTCAGGTGAAGCCTCTAAGCGAGAATGATGGAGCAGAAAGAACGAAATACCCTGGGTTCCCGAAGATTTTCTGGAAAGTCCTTGTCAGTCCTGGACTAGCCACCTGTGGAGCTTTTCTGTGTGAGAAAACAAACACTTGTGTGTTTAAGCCATGATGTCTCCTGGAGGGTTCCACCATGGTCCCTGCTCACTTCTTGTTCAGAATCCCTGTCCTGAGGACCTCTCAGGGGCCAGGCAGCAATTTGCCCCTTTCTTCTTCTTCACCCCGTCACCCTGGACTCACCTCCTGTCTCATCCCACAGAACTTCTCTAACACAAGGCGATATCAGCAGAGTGAGGTTTTGAAGTGCAACAGAACACACCCCTGTTGTACAATTTCTCCACCTACAACTACAAAGAAATCACATTCGTGTGTGTGTGTGTGTGTGTAGTAGAGACAGGGTTTCACCATGCTGGCCAGGCTGTTCTCGAACTCCTGACCTCCAGTGATCCGTCAGCTTCAGCCTCCCAAAGTGCTGGGATCACAGGCATGAGGCACCGCGCCTGGACAAGAAACCACATTCTATGCCAGTTCCCTCGTGGCCTGACCTCCTGCCGTTTTGCTTGAACCCCTCTTCCTGCCAAGACCCTGTCCTCTCCTCTGTCAACTCTCCCGTCCAGTCCAGGCCATCTCACAACCTCATCTTCCCAGCTTCTCTATTAGGGAAAAATTTAAGGGTTGCATCATTACTTTAAAAAATATTCTCATGAGCAGGGAAATTTGGTTTTCTTTGTTGTAACCCTTGCCTGTGCAGATTACCTGCGGGAGAACTCATCACAGCCAAAGGGCTCATATGGTGTTTTACAAAACAAAAGGGACCTGAATCCCAAATCTCCATCCTGGCAACATGAAAGAACAGGCGAAAGCTTTGAAATGAAGGTTTCTTTTAACTAGAGTCAGATCTCAGACTTGGGCAGTTTCACTCTCCCTCTAAGTGGAAGCAGTCAGCGGAACATTGCTGTTTTCATATGGCCAGAGCAGGGGCCCAGGACTCGTGATTCCTATTTCTCTTCCTGATACACATGACAAAGTGTTAATATTGCTTAGACAGTAGACCCTTGCACATTAATAATTAATTAATATCCTCATAGAAAAGTAGCCATACAAGTTATTCAAAAAAGAAAACATACATATGGGCAATTACTTAATTAATTTATTATTATTTTATTTATTTATTTCTTTATTTTTGAGATGGAGTTTCACCCCTGTTGCCCAGGCTGGAGTGCAATGGCATGATCTTGGCTCACTGCAACCTCTGCCTCCCAGGTTCGAGTGATTCTCCTGCCTCAGCCTCCTGAGTAGCTGGGATTACAGGCATGCGCCACCATGTCTGGCTAATTTTTTGAATTTTTAGTAGAAACGGGTTTCACCATGTTGGCCAGGCTGCTCTCGAACTCCTGACCTCAGGTGATCTGCCCGCCTCGGCCTCCCAAAGTGCTGGGACTACAGGCATGAGCCACCGTGCCTGGCCCAATTATTATTATTTTGAGAGGGAGTTTCATTCTTGTTGCCCAGGCTAGAATGCAATGGCAAGATCTCGGCTCACTGCAACCTCTGCCTCCTGGGTTCAAGCCATTCTCCTGCCTCAGCCTCCCAAGTACCTGGGATTACAGGCATGTACCACCCCGCCTATCTAATTTCTTGTATTTTTAGTACAGAGGGGGTTTCACTATGTTGCCCAGGCTGGTCTGGAACTCCTGACCTCAGGTAATCCACCCGCCTCAGCCTCCCAAGGTGCTGCAATTACAGGCGTGAGCCACCACTTCTGGCTGAATTTATTACTTAACATCTCTTAGCATTATGCAATACAAAATGCAAATGTAATAACTATGTATACTTTTTATTATAGTGTTAGCAAAGACAACACTTTATGATAATGTCGACAATATGTCAATGTGGGTGACAGTGGAGAGGAAGTAGCTATTCTCATACACTGGTAGTGCACATCCTCATTTTGGCTTGTCTCCACCTGCCCCCCAGGCCTTTGGGGGCTTGCAAAAGCTCCAGATACCACAAGAGTAGCTTTACTTCTTAGTACTGCAGCTCATCTTGGCTTCCCCTCTGAAGGCCAGCCTCTGGCATGTGGATCTAGCTTCCCTAGCAGCTGCCCTCTACCTGCAAGGAAAGGGAAGTTAGCACCCCATGGTCAATGGCAGACAACAGCTGGTAATTTCTCCCCCTCATTTTTTCCAACAGACTGTTCCAAGGCACAGTGGTTCCCTATGACATTTCCAGAAACACTCTCATTGCAAAGCAACTGAGTTTTTGCAAGAAGCTATGACCCGCTGTGTAAAACATTTCTTTAATTTGCTCTCTTTACTTCTTATTTCCTTTTTTCCCTTTTTCTTGCTCTCTCAAGACAGCAAACCCCCAATAGACTATTCACATGTAAGCTATGTATCAGACTCAGTTTTCTAACACACTAGAAAGATGGTAAAGTAGTATAACTTTTTTGGAGGACGGTTTGGCAAAACACATCAAATTGTAAAAGAATGTATGTACTTTTTACTGTGGTAAAATATAAATAACATAAAATCTACCATTGTAACTGTTTTAAGTGTATAGTGCAGTGGCATTAAGTACGTTCACACCGTCGTGCAGTCATCACCGCCATCCAGAGCTTTTTCATCATTACAAACTGAAACTCTGTACCCATTAAACAACAGGTCACCTTTCTTCCTTCCCTCTAGCCCCTGGTAAGTACCAGTCTACTTCCTGTCTCTAGGAATCTGACCACTCTAGGTGCTTCAGATAAGTGAAACCACAGAGTATTTGTCCTGCTGTGTCTGGCTTACTTCACTTGGCATTCTGTCTTTAAAGTTCATCCATGTTGTACCACAACGTGTCAGAATTCCCTTCCTCCTTCGTAAGTCTGAATAATATTCAATTATGTATATATATATGTGTGTGTGTGTGTGTGTGTGCGCGCACTACAATTTGTTTTTGTTTTTGTGATGGAGTTTCCCTCTTATTGCCCAGGCTGGAGTGCAATGGCACAATCTCGACTCACTGCAACCTCTGCCTCCCGGGTTCAAGCAATTCTCGTGCCTCAGCTTCCGAGTAGCTGGGATTACAGGAAAGCGCCACCATGCCTGGCTAATTTTTGTATTTTTAGTAGAGATGGGATTTCTCTATGTTGGTCAGACGGGTCTCAAACTCCTGACCTGAGGTGATCCGCCCTCCTCGGCCTCCCCAAGTGCTAGGATTACAGGCATGAACCACCTTGCCCTTGCCCGGCCTTTGCTATCTTGTAGTTATTTTTTTGATAAGCATTAGGGGTTTGGTATTTATAAGTAATAAGAAATAGTAAATAATGAGAAATTTGTTCCTGGTTAGCATTTTTTTTTTTTTTAATTGAGATGGAGTCTCTCTCTGTCACCCAGGCAGGAGTGCAGTGGTGCAATCTTGGCTCACTGCAAGCTTTGCCTCCCAGGTTCAAGTGATTATCCTGCCTCAGCCTCCTGAGTAGTTGAGACTACAGGTGCCTGCCACCATGCCCAGCTAATTTTTGTATTTTTAGTAGAGACACAGTTTCACCATGTTGGCAAGGATGGTCTCGATCTCTTGACCTGGTGATCCACCAGCCTCGGCCTCCCAAAGTGCTGGGATTACTGGTATGAGCCGCCGTGCCCAGCCCTGGTTAGCAGTTTTATGAAAACATTTGAATTTCAGGTCTAGATTAGCAGTAAGTAATGTATTTGGAGAAGTTTGTAAATGTTTGTTTAAGGAGGATGTTCATCACCAGTTTTTGTTTTTTTTTTAAGTTCCAAAGTTTGGAAACAATCTACACGTCTATTTGTGGGGGTGTGGAAAAGCAAATGGCTTTTGAAGAAATGCAGATAGCAAGTTCATACTAGGCCATCTCTAGAGGATGTGGAACAGAAAGATAGATTTCCAAGTGGAAAGGACTGTTGAAGAAATGTGGTTTGTTTATTTATTTATTTATTTATTTATTTATTTATTTATTAATTTTTAGAGACAGTGTCTAGTTCTGTCATCCAGGCTGGAGTGCCATGGTGCCATCATAGCTCACTGCAGCCTTGAACTCCTGGGC
>NW_016829166.1:229646-233172 GCF_001698545.2 Rhinopithecus bieti | reverse complement strand
TTTATTTATTTATTTATTAATTTTTAGAGACAGTGTCTAGTTCTGTCATCCAGGCTGGAGTGCCATGGTGCCATCATAGCTCACTGCAGCCTTGAACTCCTGGGCTCAAGTGATCCTCCTGCCCCAGCTTCTCAAGTAGCTGAGATTACAGGCTTGAGCTACCACATCCAGCTCTTGAAATGTGGTTTTGAAAGTCTTAGTTCTGGCTGTGTGTGGTGGCTCACGCCTGTGATCCCAGCACTTTGGGAGGTTGAGGCTGGTGGATCACAAGGTCAGGAGTTCGAGACCAGCCTGGCCAACATAGTGAAACCCCATCTCTACTAAAAATACGAAAATTAGCTGGGCATGCTGGTGCGCGCCTGTAATCCCAGCTACTTGGGAGGCTGAGGCAGGAGAATCTCTTGAACCCAGGAGGCAGAGGCTGTAGTGAGCCAAGATTGTACCATTGCACTCCAGCCTGGGCAACACCGTTTCAAAAAAAAAAAAAAGAAAGAAAGAAAGTCTTGGTTCCCCTGGAAACAAAAAAGAGGGACACTTCTTCCCCTCCATCCACCACTCTTTCTACCCCTATTCTCCCAGAGCAGGAAATGCTCATCCCATCGGTCAAGGTGTTGGTCAGGTTTCACTTGTTAGTTGGTGGGGACACCGGGCACCAGGGGTCCTACACTCACAGGGCTCTCGCTCTGCTGTGCTCTGTAGTTAAGCTGCTAGGACTCTCAGAAAGACCCAGCTAGGTCTCTGCGCTTCTGCTCTCTCTGATTTTTTATTTGGTCTTCTCTCAGACTAATTCTCCTCCAGGAGCTCTCCACTTCCTCAATCAGTGAGCTAAACTGAGCCTGGCTCCGTGCTAGAGGACTGGCCATCTCTTCTCTCTCTCTTTCTCTCTGCAGGGTGAGAATGCTTATTAATGTGATAGACAGAACTCTAACAGTAACCCTCAGGGCCCTCTTCCTTGTGGGTGAAGACAGAATGTGTTTATCACTCCTGCGATTACGTTATGCTATATGCCAAAGAGAGAATCTGTGAGTGGACCTAATCTAACCACACAATCCCTTTAAGCTTAGAAAGCTTTCTCAGGCTGGTGGTAGAAGGAAAGTCAAAGAGATCTGAAGCGTAAGCACAGCTCACTGTTGATGGCTTGAAGATAGAAGAGATCACATGTGAGGAGGACCAGAGAGTGGCTTCTAGGAGCTGAGAGCAGTCCCTAGACAACATTTAGCATGGAAATGGGGACTTTCACCCTGCAGCCATGTGGAACTGAATTCTTCCAGTGAGCTGAATGAGGCCGAACACAGATTCTCCCCCCCGTTTCCAGAGAAGAACCCAGCCTTTGAGACCCTAAGCAGGGAACCCAAATGAGCTCACCTAGACTTCTGACCTTATTAACTGTGAGTTAATAAATGAGTGTCCTTTTAAGCGGCTGGCTTGTGATAATTTGTTACCCACAACAGAATACGAATACAATGACCTATTTATCCTGTCACTATTGAAACAGCACTAGCTACTGGGATTCCACTGAGCCTGTTTTCTCATCTATAAAACAGGAACACTAACACCAGATGGGTTAAATTAGATTTTTGGGACAAGCTAAGACCAGCTGTCATGTTTCTTCAATTGATTTTTTTTTTTCCCAAAAAAGGATCAAGATGTTCTGAAAATGAATTAAATATATTATTGCCCATAGCCTAATTTAAAAAAAAAATTAAGGTAACAATAATAACTTCTTTTTTTTTTTTTGAGACTGAGTTTCACTCTTGTTGCCCAGGCTGGAGTGCAATGGAGCGATCTTTGCTCACTGCAACCTCTGCCTCCCAAGTTCAAGTGATTTTCCTGCCTCAGCCTCCCAAATATTTGGGATTACAGGCATGCGCCACCACATCTGGCTAATTTTATATTTTTGGTAGAGACGGGGTTTCATCATGTTGCTCAGGCTGGTCTCAAACTCCTGACTTCGGGTGATCCACCCATCTCAGCCTCCCAAAGTGCTGGGATTACAGGTATGAACCACCTTGCCCAGTCAACAGTAATAACTTCTGAAATCAAATGTTTCATACTTGCTTCTAAAAAATGAAGGATCTCTTTAGGATTTTTTCATCAATTGAAAAAAAAATAGATAAATAGCAGAAGGAAATACATTTGAGTCTATCTCTATCTCTAACTCTATATGTATATCTGCCTTTACATGAATGTTTCTTTCTGTTATTAGGTCAATGTTTGAAATGAAAACACATTATTATTATGACTAAACTCATTATTTGGAAAGATTTTGCTTTTTTGTTTCCTTGTTAAATTTTTTTTTTGAGACAGGGTCTCGCTCTGTCGCCCAGGCTGGAGTGCAGTGGCGCCATCTCTGCTCACTACAAGCTCCACCTCCCAGGTTCACGCCATTCTCCTGCCTCAGCCTCCTGAGTAGCTGGGACTACAGGTGCCTGCCACCATGCCCAGGTAATTTTTGTATTTTTAGTAGTGACAGGGTTTCACCGTGTTGGTCAGGTTGGTCTCGAACTCCTGACCTCAGGTGATCCGCCCACCTCGGCCTCCCAAAGTGCTGGGATAACAGGCGTGAGCCACCGTACCTGGCCACTTTTTATATTTTTAATAGAGACGGGGTTTCACCTTGTTGGCCAGGCTGGTTTCAAACTTGTGACCTGAGGCGATCCACCCTCCTCTGCCTCACAAAGTGCTAGATTACAGGCCTGAGCCACCAGGCCAGGCCTTCCTCATTTAATTTAAATATGCACATTATTTAATAGACTGTGTCAGATAACACAGGAGGGGACATGTCAGGAGTCCGTTCATTTAAAATTAAAGTTACCTGCCAGGAGCAGGGACCCACATCTGTAATCCCAGCACTTTGGAAGGCCAAGGCGGGTGGATCACTTGAGGTCAGGAGTTTGAGACCCGCCTGACCAACATGGTGAAACCCCGTCACTACTAAAAATAACAAAATTAGCTGAGTGTGGTGGCAGGTGCCTGTAATCCCACCTACTCAGGAAACTGAGGCAGGAGAATCACTTGAACCCGAAAGGCGGAGGTTGCAGTGAGCCGAGATCATGCCACTGCTCTCCAGCCTGGGCAGCAGAGTAAGACTCCATCCCAACAAAACAAAAATCAAATCAACCAAACAACCGAGAGGAACCAAGCTGGCAAAAATCTGATGATATGTATATTTGGAAGAATATGTCAGTCAGGATGGTTTTCGCTGTAACAGAAAATACAATGGAAATTTGTTTAAACAATGTTTTCAGTGTATCTCACATAAGAAGAAGTCTGGGCCGGGCGCGGTGGCTCAAGCCTGTAATCCCAGCACTTTGGGAGGCCGAGGCGGGCGGATCACGAGGTCAGGAGATCGAGACCATCATGGCTAACACGGTGAAACCCCGTCTCTACTAAAAAATACAAAAAACTAGCCGGGCGTGGTGGTGGGCACCTGTAGTCCCAGCTACTCGGGAGGCTGAGGCAGGAGAATGGCGTAAACCCGGGAGGCGGAGCTTGCAGTGAGCCGAGATCCGGCCACTGCACTCCA
>NW_016829166.1:218395-226845 GCF_001698545.2 Rhinopithecus bieti | reverse complement strand
AAAAAAAAAAAAATAAAAAAAAAGAAGAAGAAGTCTGGAAGTAGCTGGCTCCAGGTTGGTTCATTCAATAGCCCAGCAATATCATGTAGGACATAGATTATTGGCTCTTTCCATTTGCCATCTTCAGGGTGTCAGCTACTACCCTTGGTGGTCACAGAATTCTAGGCATCATATTCTCACATAATAATGTCTAAGGGCTAGAATAGAGGACACTCCTTCCTTCTGTGCCTTTTCTAAGACTAAATAAAACCAGACCAAATCATCATATTAGAAATTAACTGTAGAATAAAGGCTGCTCTGGAACTGCTTTGAAAACAAATTTTGATAGCATCAAACTAATCTCAAGTAATTTAACTACATGCCAAAACAAACCGAAACATATTTAAAGAAATACAGTAAAATTTAGCACAAAACAAAGTAAAAAGTAAAAACAGCAAGTACATTAAAAAATTACCAGGCATGCAAAGAAAAAGGAAACTATAACCCATAACAAATAGTAAAATCAATGAATAAAAACAGATCCAGAAATGACAAAGCTATAGTGACATTTTATATATATGACAAGACTACATAGAAATGCTTCATATGCTCAAAAAAGTAGAGGGGAATGTGATAGAAAAATGGAATATGTAAAACAGAAATCCAAATGGAGTTTCTAGAGATGAAAAATACAGTGAATGGAATTACCAGCAGATCAGACACTGCAGAAGAAAAACTCAGCAAACTTGCACACAAAGCAACAGAAACTATATAAAATAATAAAACAGAGAAAAATCAGAAGCGATAAGTGACCTGTGGGATAATATCAAGCTGTGTAACATACATATAATTTGAGTCCTGGAAGAGTAAATTTAGGGAAAATATAAACATATTTGAAGAAACAATGGCCAAAATTTTCCTAACTTGATGAAAATGACACACAAACAAATCTAAAAATCTCAGTGAACACCAAGCAGAATATATAGAAAACCACACCAAGATACATCATAATTGAACTGCTGAAAACCAGCAAAAAAGACAAAATTTAAAAAGCAGGCAGGAAAACTATATTGCCCTCAGAGGAACAAAGATCAGAGTTATAGCAAAGATACAGATATCCAAAGATGAGGTAATACTTTCTGACTCCTCATCAGAAAATATTTAAATCAGAAGAGCAATGTCCTCAAAGTACTGAAATAAAACAATTGTCAACCTAGAGTTCTATTCCTGATGCAAATATGTTTCAACAATAAGGGTGAAACAAATTCTCCAAACAAGCACAAGCTGAGAAAATTCATCACCAGCAGATCTGCAATACACAATGCATTAAAAGAAATTCTTCAAGCAAAAGAAAAATGAAGCAAGATGAAAATTTAGATTTGCACAACAGATTCTATAATACCAAATATGGCAAATGTGTGAGTAAAATGAAAACTTTTTTTCCTTAGTTTTAAATTTTATTAGAAAAGTCTGTGCCTACCTAAATAAAAAATAACAACCATGTATTGAGTTTTATAATATACGTAGGAATAAAATGTGGGGCAACAACAGCACAAAGAATTAAGTGGTAAAATTTACAGCATTAACTAGAAAACAATAATAACTAAAAAGAAGCAGCATTAATAAGCCATTATTAGATATAAAATTGAATAATTCAAAATGCTGAAGCAAGCCAAGAGATGTCAGAAAAGAGAGAAAGAGGAACAAAGAACAGATTGGGCAAATAGAAAAGAAATAGGAAGGTACTAGGTTTGAACCCATCCATATTGATAGTTACATTATTTGTAAATCACATAGATTTTCCAATTAAAAGGCACAGATCATTAGACTGGATAATAAAGTTAGCCCCAACTGTATACTGTGAACAAGAAACTTACCTTAAACATATGCCTAGGCTAAAAGTTAAAGGATGGAATGAGATATATCATGCAAACATGAATCAAATGCAACACATTTATATTAGACAAAGTAGATTTCAGAATAAGAAATGTGAGCAAGGATAAAAAGGGACATTTCATAATAATAAAGGGGTCAATTCATTAAGAGGACATAACAACCATAGATATCCGTACTCCTAGTAATGGAGTTTCAACACACCTGAAACAAAAACAGAACTGAAAGGAAAAACTGGCAAATCCACAAATATTGTTGGGTACTTTAACACTCTCTTTCCAACAATAAATACAAAAATACACAATGAATAAACAAGAACCAACCTATGTACCAATTTGACCTAGTTGGCAATCATTAAATACTCTGCCAAACAACAAAATACAAATTTTGTAAAAATGCACATATAGCATTTATCAAAATAGACCATATCCTGGATCATAAGTCTCAAATTTAGAAGAATTGAAGTCATACAAAATATATTCTCTGAGCACAACTGAATTAAACTAGAAATCAACAAGACATAGATGTCTGAAAAATACCCAAACACTTGGAAATTAAACACAAAATCAAAACACATCAAAATATATGAGGTACAACTAAAGCAGTTCTTAGATGAAAATTTACAGTAAAATGCTTTTGTCAAAAAAGAAGAAAGTTATTGAATCAATCTAAGCTTCTACCTAAGGAAACTAGAAAAAAATAGCAAATTAAACCCAAAGTAAGCAGAAAAATGAAAATAATAGAGGGGAGAAATAGGTGAAAGAGAATGCTGTAAAACAACAGAAAAAATCAATGAGACCAAAAGCTGGTTCTTGAAAAGATCGATGAACTTGAATCAGCTCTATGAAGACTGATGAAAAAAGAGTGAGAGAAAATAAATCATTGATATCATTGATATCATGCATGAGAGTAGTGCTATTCCTTGAAAACCTACAGACATCAAGATGGGGCCGGGCATGGTGACTCATGCCTGTGATCCCAGAACTTTGGGAGGTCAAGGCCGGTGGATCACCAGAGGTCGGGAGTTCGAGACCAGCCTGGCCAACATGGAGAAACCCCATCTCTACTAAAAATGCAAAATTAGCTAGGCATGGTGGTGCATGCCTATAGTCCCAGCTACTTGGGAGGCTGAGGCAGGAGAAGCGCTTGACCTGGAAGGCGGAGGTTGCAGTGAGCCAAGATCATGGCATTGTACTCCAGCCTGGGCAACAAGAGCAAAACTTCATCTAAAAGAAAAAAAAAGATGGTAATAAAAAAATTAATTTGAATAATTTTATAACAAAAATTTACAACTTAAATGAAATGGAAAATTTTATTTAAAGACATACAGTACTCAAGAAGAAATAGATAACTTTAACAGATTTCTATTAATAAAGAAATTTAATTCACGGTTTAAAACCTTCTGACAAAGAAAACTTATGCTCATGTGACTTCACTGGTGAATTACACCAAACATTTAAGTGAAAAATAATACTATCTTTTTTATACAAAGTCTTCCATTTAACAGACTAAGAGCAAACATTTATCAATTCATTTTATGAGGCCAGCATTACTTTGATACCACAAACATAACAGTATATTACCATAAAGAACACTACCAACTAATATCTCTCAAAAACATTAATATAAAACTCCTTAACAAAATTTCAGCAAATTGAATCCAATAATACATAAAGCGAATAAACATACTAAGTGGAGTTTCTCCAAGGGATGCAAGGCCAGCCTAACAAATTGGAAGACCATGAGGAATGAACCCTTGCCAGACACCAAACCAGCCAGCACCTTCACCTGGACCTCCAAGCCTCTAGAACTGTGAGAAATAATTTCTGTTCTTGATAAATGACTCAATCAGTGGTATTTCTTTACAGCAGCACAGACAGACTAAGACAGTCACATGGTGTGATATTGTCTGTAGGTTTTCTGTACAAGTACTTTATCAGGTTGAGGAAGTTCCCTTCTCTTCCTAGTTGCCTGAGAGTTTTTATCGTATAAATATCAATTATTCTCAAATACTTTCACTGTACCTGTTGAGGGTGATCCAATGGATTTTCCCTCATAGATCGTGCCATCTAGGTGTCCTCCTATGACAGAACAGCAGAAGAAAGAAAAGCCGCACCCACAAGTCCCCCACCACCCCCTTTTTTTTGAGACAGTCTCACTCTTGTTGCCCAGGCTGGAGTGCAATGGCATGATCTCGGTTCACTGCAGCCTTTGCCTCCTGCGTTCAAGTGATTCTCTTGTCAAGTGATTCTCCCGCCTCAGCCTCCCGAGTAGCTGGGATTACAGGCACCCACCACCACACCTGGCTAATGTTTTTTTTTTTTTTTTTTTTTTTTTTTTTTTTTTTTTTTTTTTGTTCTGAGACGGAGTCTCGCTCTGTTGCCCAGGCTGGAGTGCAGTGGCACAATCACAGTTCACTGCAAGCTCTGCTTCCCGGATTCACGCCATTCTTCTGCCTCAACCTCCCGAGTAGCTGGGACTACAGGTGCCCACCACCACGCCTGGCTAATTTTTTGTGTTTTTTTAGCAGACGGGGTTTCACCATGTTAGCCAGGATGGTCTCGATCTCCTGACCTCGTGATCTGCCCATCTCGGCCTCCCAAGTGCTGGGATTACAGGCGNTTTTTTTTTTTTTTGTTCTGAGACGGAGTCTCGCTCTGTTGCCCAGGCTGGAGTGCAGTGGCACAATCACAGTTCACTGCAAGCTCTGCTTCCCGGATTCACGCCATTCTTCTGCCTCAACCTCCCGAGTAGCTGGGACTACAGGTGCCCACCACCACGCCTGGCTAATTTTTTGTGTTTTTTTAGTAGACGGGGTTTCACCATGTTAGCCAGGATGGTCTCGATCTCCTGACCTCGTGATCTGCCCATCTCGGCCTCCCAAGTGCTGGGATTACAGGCGTGAGCCACTGCTCCTGGCCTAATTTTGTATTTTTAGTAGAGATGGGGTTTCACTGTGTTGGCCAGGCTGGTCTCAAACTCCTGGCCTCAGGTGATCCACTTGACTCGGCCTCCCAAGGTGTTGGGATTACTGGTGTGAGCTATCTCGCCCGGCCTCACAAGCCCTTTTAATAATGGCCCTAATTGATTCATGAGGACAGTGTCATCATGACTTAATCACCTCCCCAAAGGCCCCACATCTTAATACAACCTGTATGGGGATTAAATTTCAAGATGAATTTTGGAGGGGACATAATTTTTCAAACCATAGCAGTGACTTCTGTCCAAAGAGTACAGTAGGGAAAGGGACAAAAAAGAAAGAGTAACTTCACAGTGGAGAAACCTGACAAACACTACATTGGCCAAGTGATCAAGATCAACACTAACAGTCACAGCTTGGCCGGACGCAGTGGCGCATGCCTGTAATCCCAGCACGTTGGGAGGCTGAGGCGGGTGGATCATGAGGTCAAGACATCGAGACTATCCTGGCCAACGTGATGAAAACCCGTCTCTACTAAAAATACAAAAATTAACTGGGCGTAGTGGCGCATGCCTGTAGTCCCAGCTACCCAGGAGGCTGAGGCAGGAGAATCACTTGAACCCAGGAGGCGGAGCTTGCAGCAAGCTGAGATTGCGCCACTGTACTCCAACCTGGCAACAGAGCAAGACTCCATCTCAAGAAAAGAAAAACAAACAAACAACCACCAAAAAAACCAGTCACAGCTCATGTAAACTTTGAGTGTGAGCGTGTGTGTGTGTGTGTGTGTGTGTGTGGTATGATAGGATGTGATGAAAATGACTCTTTACCTCTGTCTTCTTCCTCCTAAGATCCATAACCCCAATCTAATCATGAGAAGAAAAAAAAAAAAAACCAGACAAATTCCAGGAGAAAAACATCCTACAAAATTCTTGATCAGTACTCCTCAAAACTGTCCCGGTCATCAAAAACAAGGAAAGTTTGAGAAACTTTCATAGCCAAGAAAAGCGAAATAGATAGGATGATTAAATATAATGTGGTGACCTGTGGGATCCTAGAAGAGAAAAAGGACATTAGGTAAAAACTAGGAAAAACTGAATAAAATGTGGACTTTAGTTAATAGGAATGTATTGATATCGGTTAAATAATTGCAGCAAACATACCATTCTAATGTAAGGTGCTAATAGTAGGGGAAAATGTGTACAGGATTGGAGAGTATGTGAGAACTCTCCTATCTGCTTACTTTTTCTGTAAATCTGAAAGTATTTTAAAAATTGTTTTAATTAAAAAGTTGCCAGCCAGGCGCGGTAGCTCATGTGTGTAATCCTAGCACTTTGGGAGGCCAAGGCCGGTGGATCACCTGAGGCCAGGAGTTCAAGACCAATCTGGGCAACATGGTGAAACTCTGTCTCAAATAAACATACAAAAAATAGCTGGGTGTGGTGGTGTGCAACTGTAATCCCAGCTACTCAGGAGGCTGAGGCATGAGAATCGCTTGAACCAAGGAAACGGAGTTGCAGTGAGTGGAGATGGCACCACTGCACTCCAGCCTGGGCGACACAGCAAGATTCTGTCTCAAAAAAAAAAAAAAAAAAAGTTACTATTAAGAAAATGAAAAGACGCTGGGCACGGTGGGTCACACCTGTAATCCCAGAACTTTGGGAGACCAAGGCGGGCGGATCACCTGAGGTCGAGAGTTTGAGACCAGCCTGACCAACATGGAGAAACCCCATCTCTACTAAAAATACAAAATTAGCTGGGCGTGGTGATGCATGCCTGTGATCCCAGCTACTAGGAAGGCTGAGGCAGGAGAATCGCTTGAACCTGGGAGGCAGAGGTTGCGGTGAGGCAGAGGTTGCGGTGAGCCGAGATTGTGCCATTGCACTCCAGCCTGGGCAACAAGAGTGAAACTCTGTCTCAAAAATAAAAAAGAAAATGAAAAGACAAGCACATACCAGCAGAAAATGGAAAAACATGCCTGATAAAGAATTTATACCCAGAATACATACAGAACTTATATATTTAATATTTTATTTACTATTAGGAAGACAAACAATGGAATTAAAAAGAAAATAGGCAAAAGACTTGAACAGACACTTCACCAAAGATTATACAAATGTCAAATAAGCACAGGAAAAGACGATCAATATCATATCATATCATATCATTTATCATTAGTAAATGCAAATTAAACTACAATGAGGTAGTATTACTAGAATTGTTGCTACTAAAAAAAAAAAACTGATAGGCTGGGCACAGTGGCTCATGCCTGTAATCCCAGCACTTTGGGAGGCCGAGGTGGATGGATCATTTGAGGTCAGGAGTTTGAGAGCAACCTGACCAACATGGTAAAATTCAGTCTCTACTAAAAAATACAAAAAAAATTAACTGGGCGTGGTGGTGCATGCCTATAGTCCCAGCTACTCATGAGGCTGAGGCAGGAGAATCGTTTGAACCCCAGAGGCGGAGGTTGCAGTGAGCCAAGATAGCGCCACTGCACTCCAGCCTGGGTGACAGAGCAAGAGTTGGTCTCAAAACAACAACAACAACAACAACAAAAACAAACAAACAAAAACCTTGATAATACCAAATGTAAGTGAGGATGTGAAGCTACTAGAAATCTTGGAATTTTAGGCTGGACGCGGTGGCTCATGCCTGTAATCCTAGCACTTTGGGAGGCCGAGGCGGGTGGATCACGTGGTCAGGAGATCGAGACCATCCTGGCTAACACAGTGAAACCCCGTCTCCACTAAAAATACAAAAAATTAGCCGGGCATGGTGGCAGGCGCCTGTAGTCCCAGCTACTCAGGAGGCTGAGGCAGGAGAATGGCGTGAACCCAGGAGGTGGAGCTTGCAGTGAGCCGAGATCGCGCCACTGCACTCCAGCCTGGGCGACAGAGCGAGACTCCATTTCAAAAAAAGAAAAGAAATCTTGGAATTTTATATTGTTGATGGGAATATCACTTTGGAAAGTACTTTTGCAGCTTCTTAAAGAGTTCACATATACTCACAATGCAATTCAGAAATCCAGCTCCACATAAATATTTTCACTTGATGTTCATAACAGGTTTACGCATAAGAGTCAAAAATTGTGGGTCATCTAAATCGGTAAATAAGTAGAGGTATACTTATACAATGGAAAGCTTCTCAGCTATCAAAAAGAATGGCCTACTGACTCTCAGAACGGATGAATCTCAATAGCATTATGTAAAGTGAAAGAAAAGAAGATAAAGACAAAACACTGTATAATTCCATTTATTTGTTTATTCATTTTTTCCGTTGGAACCTTTTACTCTGTTTTGTTGACGCTTAAGGAAAACAGCCTTGCCCATAACTCACTGTGGCCTGGAGTCATGACACCAACTCATTGTGACCAATTACAAAAGAGGCCAAACCGCATTCTTCTTAGAAGGTCTATTCAGTTAATAAATGGCACTTAACTGATGGTTTTCTTCATATAAACTCTAACAAGAACTCCTAAGTTGCACTGATTATGCCCCCAAGAGATAAGGGACCGATGGTAATTCAGATGAGCACCTCTGAAAAGATTGATCGATCAGTTTTCTGTCCCATTCCGGACAGATGTTTTGGAAAACCTTGAGGAAAGATTGAAATTCCCCACCAGTCTGAGACTGTGTGCTAGTTTTACAACATTAATTAG
>NW_016829166.1:207010-218207 GCF_001698545.2 Rhinopithecus bieti | reverse complement strand
CCCGCGAAAAAAAAAAAAAAAAAAAAAAAAAAAAAAAAAAAAAAAAAAAAAGACATTGCTAAGTCCATTCCGGAAAAGAACGGGCAGCAAGTCTCAACAACGCTCTCCAATTCCACGGAACTTCAGTGCCTTGAAAGCCTTATAAGTGCTGGTAAATGTGTCCTGATGCCTGTGGCCTTGAAGCAATGTCTGAACTCCTTCCAGTGGAGTGAAAATTGCTTCTGTTGTCCCTGCAAGCGCTGCTGCTACGACACGGGTTGCAAACTCTGGAGCACTGACACATTTGTGGAGAAGGCAGGATAAATCCTCCTACAGATCAATGTAAGTGCAAGTGTGGTTATCTTTTACATCAATGAGGGAAGGATTCCAGGATACAAGTTTCGAAATCCATCCCTTCTCAACTGAAGTATTGCATCCCGGGTTTTGATGGCATACAGCTGTTGTTGGAAGAGGATCTTCTGAATGGGAAATGTGATTATTACATGTTGAAGGCTACAGCAGCCACACAAGTCATGCTTCATTTCACCAACATTTATAATATGAGGTGATATATCTTGTTTTGAAGATGTTAGTATTGGTGGCCTCTTTTCATGAGCTTCTGAATCCATCATGTTGCTTAAGATCTTTCTGGGGCTGGGCACGGTGGCTCATGCCTGTAATCCTAGCACTTTGGGAGGCCGAGGTGGGTGGATTGCATGAGGTCAGGAGTTTGAGACCAGTCTGGCCAACATGGTGAAACCCTGTCTCTACTAAAAATACAACAAAATTAGCCAGGTATGGTGGTGAGCACCTGTAATCCTAGCTACTTGGGAGGCTGAGGCAGGGGAATTGCTTGAACCAGGGAGGTGGAGGTTGCAGTGAGCCGAGATCGCACCACTGTACTCCAGCCTGGACGACAGAGTGAGACTCCGTCTCAGAAAAAAAAATTTTGTTTGGTGCAGTGGTTCACGCCTGTAATCCCAGCATTTTGGGAGGCTGAGGCGGGCAGATCACATGAGGCCAGGCCCTTGAGACCAGCCTGACCAACATGGAGAAACCCCGTCTCTACTAAAAATACAAAATTAGCCAGGTGTGGTGACGCATGCCTGTAATCCCAGCTACTCCGGAGGCTGAGGCAGGAGAATTGCTTGAACCTGGGAGACGGAGGTTGCGGTGAGCCGAGATCGCGCCACTGCACTCCAGCCTGGGCAAGAGCAAAACTGTTTCAAAAAAAAAAAAAAGATCTTTCTTTTTCATGAAGGGCCTTTTTTCTTTGCAGGATGATAGCTGTTTGATAATGTTCCCAGTTTCTTCCATTGTTATTGTTCTGTTAGGTTCTCTTTTCTGAAGTCAATTTTGATAACTGGATTTCCCATTGCCAAGGCATCCTACAGCCCAGTGAGTGAGCCAGGGCCCATGCAGGCACCTATAATTCCATTTATATGAAAAATGTAAAAGGGCTAACGTGTAGTGACATAAAGCAAGACAGTGGTTTCCAGAAATAGGTGGCTGGGAACTGATTACAAAAGATAGTAGGCAACTTTTCAAGGGTGAGGAAAATGTTTTCTATCATGAATATGGGGGTGGCTGTAATTGTTTACATTTGTCAATCTTACCAAACTGCAAACTTACAATTCCTGCATTTTCTTATCCATAAAATATACCTCAATAATGCTGATTAGAAAAGGGGCTTGTATCTGAGCCAATCACTGGCAAACAGAATAGAATTACCTGGACCAACTTCAGTTTATCAAGATTCACTCCCCCAGGGTGAAAAGGTGCTCCTCTTCCCTCAAAACAGCCTATCTTCAACCTGGAAGGAAGGTAGGGTTACAACCAGCAATGTCTTCTGCCCTGGGTCAGCTACCTGCAGACTTTTGAGAACATTATTGAAATGATGGACTCTTCATCTCATAATTAAAATCCAGTCTTTCATAGTACTAATTACCTATTGAATCAAAACTGTGCAGAATGTTAATGAAAAATAGCCAGTCAATTAGAAGTCACATATCAAACAAAACCTTCAGCTCAATGAGCAGGCAACCAAGGAAGAGTACATTAAGCTGCTCTGGAACAAGTTGTGACACTGTGACCAGCACATGTGGTATGTGACCTTCTTTTAACTCTTCTTTTCCTTCGCTCCATATGGGTTATTTTATTTTCAATCCTTGGCTGCTTAGTTTGTCCTTCTGGCTCTGAAGGGAGGTCATTTTTGGCCTAAATCAGAGAGGAAAGGCATATGCTGCTTAGCTCTTGAAATGTTTATTTTTCTCAGCTACATATGTTTTGCTTCCTTGTCTAATGTCTGTTCTGAAATTTAAGAAGTCTGCCTTACACTGATGGTTCTCATTACAATGGATCTAGGGTGGTCCCAGCTTCTCGCTAGCATTTTATGTGTGAGTTACAGAGCTATGCATAACTTCTGCTCTGCTACTAGTGATGCATTATTGGTACTTACGGAATTCAGGCACAGATTAACTGAGATCTGGTATCAGCTCACTTGAAACATCTGATATTTAAGAAAGTCAATCTAATAGAAAAATAATCGGTGCATTCTTTGAGATTCTTTAGGTCCTAGATACCTTAGGAATGTAGGTAATCAAAAAACAAACAAGCCTGGCCTCATTATCTCAGTCTCTTTTCTTCGTCAAAGCCCTCCCTGAGTTAACAAAGATGTAAAGCTGTGCCCTGGGCTCTAAAGAAGGTTAATATGAGAATCTGTTTGAATAGCACTGTGTCTTGGAAACCTGTAACTAAAAGTATTGTCCATTATGCTGATAATCCACAAATACATTCACTCCTGAAATTATGTATGCTTCAGTGTTTGTCTCTGCAGATAAACGTCCATGTTTTCTTTCATTAGAAAATGAAAACCTTGGCCGGGCGCGGTGGCTCAAGCCTGTAATCCCAGCACTTTGGGAGGCCGAGACAGGCGGATCACGAGGTCAGGAGATCGAGACCATCCTGGCTAACACGGTGAAACCCCGTCTCTACTGAAAATACAAAGAACTAGCCGGGCGAGGTGGCGGGCGCCTGTAGTCCCAGCTACTCGGGAGCCTGAGGCAGGAGAATGGCGTGAACCTGGGAGGCGGAGCTTGCAGTGAGCTGAGATCCGGCCACTGCACTCCAGCCTGGGTGACTGAGCAAGACTCCGTCTCAAAAAAAAAAAAAAAAAAAGAAAATGAAAACCTTGCAGCCCTTAGTTGTCAGGAAACACAAAAGCGAAACCTACCGCAGAATCATGATGATGAGTGTAGCGTAGATACAACTGAGATATTTGCTTTTGTAAATGGTCTCCATAAGAGCCCCCGGCAGAGGCTCACCTCTAGGGACCTGGGCCCTCTAGACAACATGACTCTAGACTCACTTCTTTCTTAAGGCCCTTCTTGCTCCTAGTAAAGTTCTCATTCCACACCTGGAATTGGTAATGCATTGTCTCAGGACACACTTGGAGAACGTCTGGAGCAGAAGGAAAAGAACCTCCCCATCCTAGCATGGATTAGGGTTTCCTGAATTGGGGTCCTCAAGAGAACCCCAAGCTGCTCCAATAATAAGCTTCCCTGTTTGCCGCAAACTCCATCTGAACAGCTACCTTGTGGAGAGCGGTCCTGATTGTGCTTTGGATGCTGGCATGGCTTGATCTTGCCCATCCCTGTCTCTCTTGCTCTCCATTTCTTCTTCTCCATGCTCAGCTGGAATTCCTAGACCTGAGTTCCAGCTCTCATGTGTCTCCCGATAATGTCCTAGCGTAGTCTACAAGAATTTCTCAGTGGTCCTCATTAACACTATTTTCCTAATATTTCTGGTTCTCCTCCACTTACAGACACATAATAGGACCCCACTATCATGGTTTCTTGAGGTTAGTTATGACCAGGTGACTTGCCATGGCCTATGGAATATAAACAGAAACTTTAAGAGCCAGTGTGGGACTTACTTCTTTGCTTGCCTCAGTTGGAAGCATATGTTGAAACGAAGCTTCCATCAGCTTGGATCCCTGAGTTACAATAGTGAACGGAGCCCACTGCTAACCCACAATCATCGAGAAAGAGATCTCTGTTTTATGCTTCAGAGGTTGCGGACTAGTTTGTATAACCTAGCCTATCCCCGTATTATGTCCTCTCCTGGGTTGGTATTTAATTTTTCTGTTTTCCCAGGATTGTATAATATTTTCACATCCTGTATTTCATTGGATATTTCAGGACTAAGTTTGACTTGTTTTTTTTTTTATTTTACACTTTATTATCCATCATTATTGTTAGCGACATCGACATCCATGTTTACGACCTTTAGCATCTTAGAATCAGTTCCTGCCCACCTTACCTGTAGAACGTTTCTTCTTCGTATCAGCAAAATCACTAAATCAAACCTTTCTTCCAAATTCCAAACTCCACACCCCTCTGCCTGGATTCATCTTGATTAAGCTACTTAAGGCATTGCCTGTTTCGTCATTGAAAAACAATGCTAATCGGCCTACCTTATCTCCTAGGGCTGTTGTGGGGACTCAGTGAAACAAAGTACAAAAGCCTGGGCCCAGTCTCTGGCGCATTACATGCGCTCGGGAGCTGCCTGCTCTGCTAATCATTGTCATTATGATGTGCTATCAGCAACCGCTCTCTACCACACTCTACATTCTTGATATTTCGGATATTTTGTTCTAATTCTAATTTTGTTTTAAATTTCTAATTCTTGATCTATCAGCTTCCTTTGACGAGGGAGGACTCCTGTGTTTTAGCTCCTTGCATCCAGGCTGTGGCTCCCCCTAAATCACTCATCCCTTAACCTGGAGTTGACTGCAGACGCGTGAAGGAGCTCAGGAAGGCCAGCAGAAAAAGCATCCAACTGAGCCTGTCTAGCTGGCAAAACACAGAATCATCTTGAGGAAAATAAATGATTGTTGCTCTAAACCATTAAGTTTGGGGTTGATTTATGATACAGCAAAAATGAAAGTACACTTTTTAGCTCTGCAAACTCAAGCAGGTTAGCTAGCCTCTGTGAATCTCTGTGGCTTTACCCAGAAAATGGGAATCATATTCATCTTGCATAAGCCGGGCGCAGTGGCTCACGCCTGTAATCCCAGCACTTTGGGAGGCTGAAGTGGATGGATCACCTGAGGTCAGGAGTTCGAGACCAGCCTGGCCAACATGACAAAACCCCATCTCTACTACAATTACAAAAAAATTAGCCGGACATGGTGGCGGGAGCCTGTAATCCCAGCTACTTGGGAGGCTGAGGCAGGAGAATAGCTTGAACCCGAGAAGCAGAGGTTGCAGTGAGCTGAGATTGAGCCATTGTACTCCAGCCTGGGCAACAAGAGTGAAACTCCGCCTCAAAAAAACACAAAAATTTACCTTGCATATGAGGATTAAGCAGCTGGCATAGTAATGGCTCAGCAAAGGGCATGTCACTTATCTTCTCTGTAACTTTCTGGTGTCCTCATCATGACATTCTTTCCTCCTTTGTCCTTTCTCCTTCCTCAAATGTTCCTACTCCAGCTCTCACCTTCAGTAGCTCAATCCTGGATCCCCTTTTCCGGGAAGGCTCCCGCCGTTTTCTAGAAACCCTCTTGTCTTGCTCTCACTTCAGTTCTCCGTGACCTTTCTCTGCACAGTCTCAACTTGGTGAGCTCCTGCACACCAGTGACTTTGAGGTCACACAGAGAAGACTCGATTTTCTGGCCTCAGCCACAATCTCCATCTGTCTTGAATTTCCAGCTGTTTTTCTAACACTGCCATTTGACTAACTGGTAACACCGAAATGATAACAATCAAACTGTGCTCATGATTTCCTCTCCCGTCGGTTCATCTTCCATCTAACCATTCTTTTTTTCACTCTCAGAAAGAACATTTTAAGTCTACAATTTCCTTGATCATCTGCATCCAATTAGTCACTAAGTCATGTTTCTTTGTTTGAAATCTCATCTGATTCACCCTTCTTCATTCTCACTGCACATTCCTCTTCTATGTTCCCCACCTCCACCCATATGGCCACTTCCATTTATTTTCATTCCGCTCTTTCCATTTACTGCTAGCAGGTAGATTTTCATTTAAAAAAAAAAAAAAAAAGATTGCTGCCTTGTTCTTGTGCTTAAAAATTGATAATAAGCCAGGTATGGTGGCTCACACCTGTAATCCCAGCCCTTTGGGGGGCCGAGGCGGGTGGATCACTTGAGGTCAGGAGTTGGAGACCAGCCTGGCCAATATGGTGAAGACCCGTCTGTACTAAAAGTAAAAAACTTAGACGCGTGTGGTGGCACGCGTCTGTAATCCCAGCTACCTGGGAGGCTGAGACAGGAGAATTGCTTGAACTCGGGAGGCAGAGCCAAGATCATGCCACTGCACTCCAGCCTGGGTGATAGAGTGAGACACCTTCTCAAAAAGAAAAAAAAGAGTTGATAATAATTTCCCATTGCCTGCAGGATTCAAATGTATCTCCCACGTCTCACTAATTGCTCCATGCAAAGGGTCCATTCTTAGTCCAATATCTCCATAGACAGATCCTGAGGCAAAGATGAAAATGCTGATGGTTTATGCTTTGAGACATGCAAATTCATGGCAACAAAGAAGAAAATGAAGAGAGCGATGGGGAGTAACCTAGAGATGTGTGACTCCCTGGTACTGCTTCACCGGGAAGAAACGCAGCACGGGCTTGGCGGCGTATCTGCACCCTGGACTTGTCCAGGTGGGCTGCTCGGAGAAACTGGGCCTGGCAGAGGAGCATATTAGAGAGAAACAGGAGGAGAGCCTGTCTAGCTCTCTCCCTCTTCTATTTCTCATTGGTCAAAATTCATCCCATGGAGAGTAAACTGACCCCCGCTTCTGGGTTTCATCATCTGTCCCCCTCAATTGCTACTTAGGGTGCCAGATTGTACACAGTGTGGCGTGGTGTTTCACCTAAGCCCAGAAGCGTAGGGAGGAGGAGAAACTCCAACAACAGCCAGGAAGAAGCCAGATAGGAGAGCCCAACGGCCCTCATACAGCCTGCCTATGGCTCTGCCCCATCCAAACATTTCCAGTGTTGTCTCTACGCCCCTGCCAAAGTGATTCCCCACAACTTTTTCTGTTTTCTTGCCCCTTTCAAAACTAGACTTATCCTGCATTGACTGTTGGCATCTCACCCGCTTCGTGGAGCTCTTCCTGTCCACCTGTGGAAGGCAGGCGCCATCTTGCTTGTTGGCCAGCAGCACCCTCCTCCTCTCAGCACTCCCTTCTCTGTCTGGGGGAGGATTCCCCACGGGTAAAACCTCTTTCTTACTCCCAGCTCCTCCTGTGGAAGAGAAGGGAAGGTCAAGGCTTCCTCACTGCCCACCTGGGGCATACAATGTAAGCTCAGCCAATCAGTTACTGGCTCTCCAGGCTTTGAGCCTTGAGCTGGTGAAACAAAGATGCAGTGAACATTTGAAGGTCAGACAGCCCCAGGTGCAGCAGTCTGCTTCAGCTAGACTGTTTTTGGTGGGTGACCTTGGGCATGGATTCTGTTGCATAGCACCTGTGACTCTCTTGGTTCCTGTTTTCCAAGCCCTCCTCTACAAGTTCCCATGGATTCTATGATCCCCATTCTCCCTGCTGTGATATCCCTCTGATTAACTTGCCTTTGTTTAAGGTGGCCAGAGGCAGCTTTTGTTGCTTGTGACTCAGAACTGTTTATACTTAGCAGCTTACATTACTTTCTGCCACCTTGGGACTTTTATACCATTTAGAGCTAGTTTATGAAACATGCTTAGCATAATGCCTGGAACATAGCAAACACACAACTGCAACCAAACTACATTTTTGTCAAAATCAACAAATATTTGTCAAGTTTCAGACACTGTGGGGGAGTGGGAAAGCAAAATAAACTGAGAAGGAGCATGTGTTTCTTATTTAATAGGAAAAACATGTTTATAAAATCAACAGCAGTTGCAACCGAGATTGTATTACAGAGCGCATCAGGGCCACAAGGGAGCAAGTAGTTGGTGAGTTCTGGAACAATCATAGAAGGCTTCCTGAGGGAGGAGATTTTTTACTTGGGTGCTCAAGAAAGACCAGGAATTCAAAGATGGGGAAAGGAAGGGCTGGGCATCATAGATAGTGGGAAACGCAGCTGAGCTCTGAAAGGATGGGCTGCTAAGTGGGAGAGTGAACAGTTTAGGGTAGGCAGTGTGTTTGCCTGGCAATTCTAAAGGCCCCTTAATGACCGTGGGCAGGAGTTGAAATGAGATGGGTTGGCATGATTCTCTAGCCACCTTCAGTGGCCATGGTGCAGTCCATCTTCTCCCATATTCTGCTTAAATCTCCAACTCTCCCATGGTAAAGGTGGAGTTGGAGATTTAAGCAGCCTAAGCGAGACAATGGGTGTAAAGTACGATTTGAAGATTCAGTACCTGCTAACAGTTGTTATTATCACTGTCATTACTTCTTCTTCTTCTTCTTTTTTTTTTTGGAGACAGAGCCTTGCTCTGTTGCTCAGGCTGGGATGCAGTGGAGCAATCTCAGCTCACTGCAAGCTCTGCCTCCCGGGTTCAAACAATTCTCAGGCCTCAGCCTCCCAGGTAGGTGGGACTAGAGGCGCCTACCACAATGCGTGGCTAATTTTTTGTATTTTAGTAGAGACAGGGTTTCACCATGTTGCCCAGGGTGGTCTCAAACTCCTGAGCTCAGGCAATCTGCCCATTAGACCTCCCAAAGAGCTAGGATTACAGGAGTGAGCCACTGTGCCCAGCCAGTGACTACTACGTCTAGCAAAAGATTCGGTTATTTACATTTTACAGAGGAGGAAACTGAGGCTCAGAAAAGGTAACTGACCTGTTGAAGGGTCAAATCGCTCACAATTTCTGGAGCTACAATTTTAATTTCAGTCTTCTGACCTTCACATATCCAATGTGTTGCTTCTCAAGATTAAATGAGATCCTGTAAAATGCTTTTTGATAAAAAAAAAATACTGTCTTTTCAGGCAACTGATCTTATTACTTAGTAACATCTTCTTCCTAAAATTTGAATATTGTCCTTGCCACTAAGCCAATGCCAGGTTTACGAGTTATTTAACTCAAATTTCGCTTCTTGATGACAGGTCTGGAGATGTGTCATAAAATGACACAAGTGGGCATCGTGAGGCAAGCATGAAGAAGCCCTTGGAGAACCTAAAGTGTAAAATGTTGTAGAATATTTGCCTCCATTGGGAACAAATAGTAGAAGAAATTAGTAAAAAGCTGAAGGAAGGCTGGGCGCTTAGAATCATGCCTGTAATCCCAGCACTTTGGGAGGCCGAGCTGGGGAGATCACAAGGTCAGGAGTTCAAGACCAGCCTGGCCAACATGGTGAAACCCCATATCTACTAAATATACAAAAATTAGCTGGGTGCAGTGCATGTCTGTAGTCCTAGCTACTTGGGAGCGTGAGGTGGGAGGATCACTTGAATTGGGAGGTGGAGGTTGCAGTGAGCCGAGATTGTGCCACTGCACTCCAGCCTGGGCGACAGAGCAAGACTCTGTCTCAAAAAAAAAAATAATAAATAAATTGCTGAAGGAAGCTCCAATAATAGTGAGTGGTGTAATACAAATGACACAATGACAAGTATCTTTATAAACATGTATTTCTGACTTTCCAGATAATTGGTGTCCAGCTATAAATTTTTTATTTGCAGGGCTGGGCCCAGTGGCTTTGGGAGGCTGAGGCGGGTGGATCACGAGGTCAGGAGTTTGAGACCAGCCTGACCAACATGGTGAACCCCCATCTCTAAAAAAAAAAAAAATTAGCTGGAAACAGTGGTGCACGCCTGTAGTCCCAGCTACTTGGGAGGCTGAGGCAGGAGAATCACTTGAACCCGGGAAGCGGAGGTTGCAGTGAGCCAAGATCGCGCCACTGCACTCCAGCCTGGGTGACGGAGTGAGACTCTATCTCAAAAATAAATAAATAAATAAATAAACAAAAAATTCGTATTTGCTGCTACTGTTGCAAACTTTGCTTTCGGAGTCTGACTTTCCTGTTGAAAGGCTGCATTGTTACAGATACCCAGCAGGCAGGGATGTACTGCAGAGTCCTGGGGACAAATGCTATCTACGTGTCCGTATGAACAGCTGTCTTCTAGACCCCTCCAATTTGGCTTCCTCTTCCTTTATAAAAGAAAAACACACCCACCAAGTTCCCTAAGGACCAATTCCCTGCCAAAACCAATTTTAAAAGTCTTTTAGTTTTTTATACAGCTGGCTGCTATTTTCTTGTAGCCTCCATCCACTCCTTGGCTTTAGGGAGATGCCCTTTCTTAGCTCACATCTCCCCTCTGGGTCTCTAGTGCTTCTTGCTACATAAATAAGAGGACAGATAATAGTTCATCTCTTTGCAAATGTCCAATTGCCTTTTATAAGCATGTGCTGAAAAGCTCCATTAGAGCCCCACATTATCGTCTTATGGCAGCTGTACAACACTCTTCCTAACCCACGGCCATGAAGATGACATCATAGAATAAACTACTATCGAATGTTTACTTGATGCCAGGAACAATGCTAACAATTCTGTGTTCATTATGTCATTCAATTCTCATCTTTTGATATACGTCTTATTTTTATCCCCATTTAATAGTAAAATGGGGATATTTTATAGTAAAATGAGTAAACTGAGGACAAGAAAGTGAAGTAATTTTCCACAAATCATCCAATCAAGTAAATGTGAGAGCTAGTATTTGGTCCCAGGCAGTTTGAGTCCTGAATTGTTTAACCACTGCTTTTTCTTGTGAAACATCTTTGTTAAATCCTTTTTAAATGTATTTTTTTACATTATACTCTGGAAATGCAGCTATGTAAATGTAAAATACTACAAGGCCCTTAAGAAGAGATTAAATGTCAAAAGGCAGACGCTGCCTGCTGCTGTGGCACATACCTGTAGACTCAGCTACACCACAGGCTGAGGCAGGAGACTTTCTTGAGGCCAAGAGTTCTGGCCTGGAGTGTGCTATGTCAATCAGGTGTCCACACTAAGTTCCACTGCAGTAATGGTGATCTCTCAGGAGTGGAGGACAACCAGTTTGCTTAAGGAGAGGTGAACTGGCCAAGTTAGGAAATGGAGAAGGCCAAAATTCCCGTGCTGATCAATAGTAGGACTGCACTGTGAATAGTCACTGCACTCCCTCTTGGGCAATGTAGCAAGGCCTCATATATATATATATATATATAGAGAGAGAGAGAGAGAGAGAGAGAGAGAGAGAGAGAGAGAGAGATTTTTGTGTGTTATATATAGAGATTTGTGAA
>NW_016829166.1:197098-206865 GCF_001698545.2 Rhinopithecus bieti | reverse complement strand
CTTTTTTTTTCTTCTGAGACAGAGTCTCACTGTGTCCCCCAGGCTGGGGTGCAATAGCACAATCTCGGCTCACTGCAACCTCTACCTCCTGGGTTCAAGCAATTCTCCTGCCTCAGCCTCCCGAGTAGCTGGGATTACAGGCGCCCACCACCATGCCAGGCTAATTTTCGTATTTTTAGTAGAGACGGGGTTTTGTCATGTTGGCCAGGCTGGTCTCAAACTCCTGACCTCAGGTGACCCGCCCACCTCGGCTTCCCAAAGTGTTGGGATTATAGGCATGAGCCACCGTGTCCAGCCGCTCTCATCTCTTTAATAAAAGAAAAAAAGAGTTTTAAGTAAAAAATAAGAAAGCAGATGCTATCTGACATTCTCTATGGTCCTTAATGGAAGGTAGATATATTAATATAAAAAAGTGCCCAATTTCAAGTGACAAAAACCCAACTCAAAATAGTTAAAGAGAGAGGAAAGTTTAAGGAAGACTTGAAAAACAAAGATGGTGCTGAGGCTCAGATAACCTCTGCCTTAAATAAAGGTCTAAGATGGTGACTGTGATTTGTCAAGACAGAGGATGATAGCCAGAGTGGGAGGAGTGTCCTAGGGATAAGGTCATGTTGTGTAAATTGGATCTTCTCCTTCTCCTTCTCCTTCTCCTTCTCCTTCTCCTTCTCCTTCTCCTTCTCCTTCTTCTCCTTCTCCTTCTCCTTCTTCTTCTTCTTCTTTTTTTTTTTCGAGACAGAGTTTTGCTCTGTTGCCCAGGCTGGAGTGCAGTGGCATGATCTTTGCTCACTGTACCCTCCACTTCCCAGGTTCAAGCGATTCTCCTGCTTCAGCTTCCTGAGTAGGTGGGATTACACGCACACACCACCAACCCGGCAAATTTTTGTATTTTTAGTAGAGATGGGGTTTTGCCATATTAGCCAGGCTAGTCTTGAACTCCTGACCTCAGGTGATCCACCTGCCTTGGCCTCACAAAGGGTTGGGATTACAGGTGCCCGCCACCACGCCTGGCCTGGATATTCTCCTGCTCACCACAGAGCCACAGGAAGGTGATTCTCAGAAAGTAAGTGGGAATGTAGTTACACCATCCCACAGATGTTCTGTACAACAGAGAGGCTAGGAAATTTCTATTAAAAATGTTCTCTAAGAAATGTTGTCAAAGGTAAAGGCCTAAATCAAATGGCGATAACCATTTTCATTTAATAAGGCTGTTGCGGGCCAAGCAAATCATGTAAGGCTTCTGATATTAATCATTTTACTCACATGGTTCTATACTCTCACAAACAAGTAAAAGCAATGGGATTTTGAAAAGTAAAAATTCCCCTGACATTGAAGCAGATATACAACAATATCTGAGGCAAAGAAAAGCCATGGATACCCAGAAAAAGAACAATTTTGTGAGAAATATTAAAATGAGAACATAATATTTAAATCAAAATTATTTCAAAGTTAAGAAATTCAGAATTAGTTAGAGGCATGCTACTCAGGCCTGGAACATACTCAGGATAAGATTCAGCTTTGAGGGAAGTTTTGTTTTCTTCTGAAAGTGACTCTTGTGAAGTAGCTACTTCATTATTTTTCATACATTTCTAATTTTTACTTTAAAATACATAATCTGTTGAAAAGCCATCACAATTTACTTTTATTACCTGCACGAAAGAGGGCCTGGTTATTCAAGTTATAGGATATTTTAGGCTAAGGCTAGGTTGCCCTTTTAAAGGACTCTAAAATACAATGGCTTAAATCAAATACCACTTTATCTCTTTCAGCCATTATGCAGTCTAGGCAGCCAGATTTTCTTTTTTTTTTTTTTTTTTTTTTTTTTTTTTTTTTTTTTTTTTTTGAGACAAGAGTTTCACTCTTGTTGCCGAGGCTGGAGTGCAATGGCATGATCTTGGCTCACGGCAACCTCCACCTCTCAGGTTCAAGTGATTCTCCTGCCTGAGCCTCCCGAGTAGCTGGGATTATAGGCATGCACCAACACACCTGGCTAATTTTGTATTTTTAGTAAAGACGAGGTTTCTCTATGTTGGTCAGGCTGGTCTCAAACTCCTGACCTCGGGTGATCCACCCGCCTCAGCCTTCCCAAGTGCTGGGATTACAGGTGTGAGCCACCTTTTCCTAAAGTTATTAACTTTTCTCTCATCTTGTTGCTTCACCATCCTCCAGGAGTGGTCTTTACTCGTGGGGTTGAAGGAGCATGGCAGAACAGCATCTGAGTTTAAGTTTAAGGCGAAAGGGGACGCACCCAGTGTCTGGAGCAAGAAGGTCATGTTGAGTTGGCAGGGCCTCAAGTTTCACACCTCACCTCTGCTCACATCCTGTTGACCTGAGCCTAGTCAGAGCCTGTGATGGACCAAATGTTTACGTTCCCCCCAAATTCATGTGTTGAAGCCCTTTTCCCCAGTGTTGCTGAATTTGGAAATGGGACCTCTGAGAAAGTAATTAAGGTTAAATGAGGTAGCAAGAATGGGGCTCTGATCCAATAGGATTTGTGTTCTTATAAGAAGAGAACTTATGAAAGCTTGCTCTTTGTCTGCACCACTTGAGGTCACAGTGAGAAGGTGGCTGCCTGCAAGCCAAGAAGAGAGCCCTCACCAGAAACTGAATGCTGCCAGACCTTGATCTGGGACTTTCAGCCTCCAGAACTATAAGAAAGTAAGTTTCTGTTGTTTAAGCCTCCCAGCCTGTGACATTTTGTTACAGTAGCCTGGGCAGACTAATACAGATTTAAACCTAGCTTTGAGGGAGGCTGGAAATGCAGTGCCCACCTGGGTGACCTACCTGGGTGACTTAAGTGCTCAGAAGGATAGGAGCCTACATTTTGGGAGGCAACTAGCAGTCTGTCACCTAGGGCTATAAACAGAGTTCTGCCTATCACTTTATAGCCACTTTGTCCAAATTGTTCGCAGAGTTTATGGCACATCTTGCATGAAAACCAAAGCTTATAAACCTCATGAATAACAATTTTGTCTCTCTCCAGATGCCAGGTTCTCTACTGCTATCCTCTGAGACCTCTATTCTTCCTTCTCTTTTTTCCAGTATTTTAAGTAATTTTTTCAAATTCTTCCTTCTTCTGCTCTTCATCATGGGCACAAATGGAATCTTCAGGCTCTACTTCAATCCTAATATAGACACTCACTTTCCCCCCAACTTCATCTCCACTTGCTTCCTGGGAGGTAGTCTTTGCCTAATGTATTAGTTCCCTACTGCTACTGTAACAAATTATCACACACTCCTTGACATAAAACAATACAAACTATAAGATAACCATACAAATTCCAAAGTCCAAAATGGGTTTCACCTGGGCAAACTCAAGGTGTCCTTACAGCTGGCTCTTTCTGGAGGCTCTAGGGGAAGATCTGCGTCCTTGCTTTCCAAGCATCTAGAAGCTGCTCACATTCCAGCACTCATGATCCCCGCCCCCATCTTCAAAGCCAGCAATGGCTGCTTGAGTCCTTCTCACATTGAATCACTGAGTCTTCCTCTTCTACTCTCTCTTTCACTTATGAAGACTTCTACTGATTACTTTGGTCTGCCTGGTGAATCCTAGATAATCTCCTCATCTTAAGACTCTTATTTAATCACATCTGCAAAGTGCCTTTTGTCATGTAATACAGTGTATTTCCAGGTTCCAGCCTAGGACACGGGCCATTCACCTTTGAGGGACCATTTTTGCTGCCCACCTCCAATTTGCCTTCATTGACTGCTAGTCCTTCCAGCGCTCACCCCTGCCTAAAGCGAAGGGTCTCAACCACCTTATTTCCAGCCATGAGACCTTAAGGAGCTTCTCCTATGGTCAGCCCCTCTAACTTTGTCCTAGATCAGACTCTGACACCATAACCAATTCTAGTAACTGACCTCTTGCTTGTAACCAAGCCCCTAGCTTTACATCCAGGCCTACTGCCTGGATCCTGGTGTGATGCTCCTGTGCCCAAGTCTCTGCTTTGTATCTCAGTCTCTTTAGAACTAGGAGGCAGTCTTGCTTGTACTAACTCTCCAGAGAAATAGTCCTGTCCCATATTCTGGGCACCATGGCTGGATCCCTGTTATATGGGTGTCAGGATACGAAGGAAAACACTTACCAGGCCAGGCTTCTTCATACAGCCTGTGATCACACACTGAATGTGGCTCCCCCAGCCTGCTCAGCCACCAATGACCAGAACCTGGATTGTCTACATGCAGGAGCAGGTCAGTCTAGCTGTGTTTCTGAAACTTTGCTTCACATTAAAATTATCTGGAGATCATTAGAAATATCTAGATGTCCAAGTTGTACCCCATATTAATTGAATCATAATCTCTGGGTGTGGAAACCAGCATCAGTATTTTTTAAATTCCTCCACTGATTTCAACTTGCAGACAAGATGGAGAACAAGCAAGCAAGCTACGTGCTGCTCAAGATATGCTCTGCCTGTCCGCAGCATCAGTGTCATGGGGAGCTCAGGCCTCCAACCCAGAACTACTGAACTAGAATCTGGATTTCAACAGGATCACCCAAGGGATTTGAAAGCTCCAGTTTAGCTCATCTCAGCCTGTGTGAGCCCTGGTTTTGAAAATGGTCATAATTAAGCTTTTTTTTTTAATGTTAAAAAACATAATAGTATTAGTGAAATTACTGAAATAAGAATTCATATTCCAGCACTTTGGGAGGCTGAGGTGGGCAGATCACTTGAGTTCAGGAGTTCAAGACCAGCTTGGGTAACATGGCAAAACCCATCTCTGCCCCTGCAAAAGAAGTGTAATCATAATAATAATAAAAAGATTAGCCGAGTGTGGCAGTGTGAGTCACTGTGCTTTTAAAAAATACATTAAATTTTTTTTTTTTTTGAGACAGAGTTTTGCTCTTGTTGCCCAGGCTGGAGTGCCATGGCATTTCGGCTCACTGCAGCCTCCACCTCCTGGATTCAAGCAATTCTCCTGCCTCAGCCTCCTGAGTAGCTGGGATTACAGGAATCTGCTACCATGCCTGGCTAAGTTTTGTATTTTTGGTAGAGATGGGGTTTCACCATGTTGACCAGGCTGGTCTCCAACTCCTAAACTCAGGTGATCTGCCTGCCTTGGCCTCCCAAAGTGCTGAGACTGCAGGTGTGAGCCACCATACCTGGCCACATGTGCTTATTTTATGTACATAATTGCAATCAGAATGTCTATGTTATTTGGAATTTTGCTTTTCTTAACGTGAGTTTTTTTAATTGCAAAAGTTTCGTAATATAAAAGTAGTACATAATAACCTATCACATTGATTTATAAATTACTTAACCATTTAAACTATTGCTTGACATTTAGGCATTTTCAATTGTTCATTATTTATAGGTGACTTTGAAGCAAGCATCTTTTTGTGTACAGTTAAGTTGAATTTGTACTTTCTCACAAAACATGAACACTCTTGTTATACTAATTTTCAACTTGAACAAGCCAGCCCTACACATTCATGGTGCTCTAGGTAATTTAGATATTTTCCAAGCATGCTAAAGATTGGAATAATTTGTACTGCAGGGTTTTTAGAAGATGTGTAGAATTATGACATTTTTACTGCTACATTTTATCCAAGTTTGTTCTGAATTCTTTTAGTTGAAATCTTTCTGCTCAATTTTGAGCAGTGATAAATAGCGCCAATTTGCAACTTTTGATGCTTACTATTCACTCCCCAGAGGTGCTGACCACTTGCCTCCCTTGAAATTACACATGTGAGATCCCTGCTTGCAGTTCAAAGATAAGGTCCCATCGACCTCCTGCCTGAATTTCTAGGAAGCCAGGATACGGGGAGAACCAGAATATGGGGACACCCCTTGTGATTCCTCCACTTTGCTTTTGATCAACATCCTCTGTGATTTCAGTGTGATATTGTAAAGGACTATGGACTAGAAACCAGACTTGGGGTCTAGCTCTAGACCAGACATTTGCTGACACTGAGAACTCACTTCCTTATCTTTTGGGAAGCATCTCATAGAGCTGTGAATATCCCAAAAGATAATCTCTATGAACGCTAGTGTCTTTAAGACACTCTAAAAGATATGTATCTAGTGCATACATTTGTGTGCAGTTATTTCAGTGCACAAATGCTTATTATTCTGCATTTTAATAGCTATGTGCCTAATACTATAATATTTGATCATTTATTAAGTACTAAGTTTACTTATTTAATAATTACTTAGTAACATTTTCATAGTTAAGAATGTCTGCATTTTAAATTTAGTATTGTATGGAGTACTCACTAAACTATATTGCATCCTTTTAAAACAGCCTATCATTTTGTTCTGTACTTCCATGATTTTAAAAAATTAATCGATGGCTAAGTATTATAACTAAGTTCCACTCACTAGATGTGTAAGGAAGTGCCCTCAGAAAAACAGGAATTGATAGAGTTGTCAAATCGATTCACACAAGTGAGAGGAAATTATCTTCCTATCAAGCAAAAAAAAAAAAAAAAAAGACAACGTGAGATAGTGGGATGATATCAACATCCTCTGTGCTTTCAGTGTGGTATTGTAAAGGACTATGGACTAGAAACTAGACTTGGGGTCTAACTCATCTCAGCCTGTGTGAGCTCTGGTTTTGAAAACGGTCATAATTAAGCTTTTTTTAAGTGTTAAAAAACATAATAGTATTATGGGACATTGTCCCTGTATATTTATATAATATATATATATAGAGAGAGAGAGAGAGATAGAGAGTATATGGGACATTGTCCCTGTATATTTATATTGAGAAAATGTGAAATCTGCAAAGTGTTAATAAATACCTTTTTTTTTTTTTTTTTGAGACGGAGTCTCACTCTGTCTCCCAGGCTGAAGTGCAGCGGTGTGATCTCAGCTCACTGCAACCTGGGTCCAGGGTTCAAGCGATTCTCCTGCCTCAGTCTCTCGAGTAGCTGTGACTGCAGGCGCCCGCCACCACGCCTAGCTAATTTTCGTATTTTTTTTTTTTTTAGTATAGACGGGGTTTCACCACGTTGGCCAGGCTGGTTTTGAACTCCTGACCTCAAGTGATCCACCCACCTTGGCCTCCCAAAGTGCTGGAATTACAGGCATAAGCCACTGCGCCCAGCCAATACTTTTGATAGACAAAAAGAAAGAAAAAAAATCCAGAGGAAATTAAAATTCTTTAACGGAGACCAGACATAGTTTAAAATAATAATAATTATTATTATAATAACAAAGCAGTTGAAATCGCGTGTCAGGAGCGCTTCCTCTTTCTCCAGCGGTGAGGGTATCTAATCATAATAATTAAGTCCAAGGGACCTTGCCTTCTTTAGGCAAACAAAGTGGGGAACAAGTTGCAACTGATTTTCAGAACAAATCCTCAAGTCCTCTGCCCACGGCGGAGAGGGCAGCGGGTCGGCCGAGCCTGGGTGGCGTCCCGAGGGTTCGCCTCTCGCCCAGCTCCCGGCAGGGGCGCGTGGGTCCTGGCCCGGGGACTGCAGGGCCGCGGCGGGGCGGGCAGGGTCAGCAGGGCACATACTTTCTCGGAATCCACCCTCCCGAGCCCCCACAGCCCAGTTTCTCCTACCCTCAGCCCACCTTCTCCGCCCACCTCCTATCCGGAGCCTGGGCGGCGGCCGCGGTCAGCAGACCTCCCCTACCAGGGGTCCGCGTGCGCGGGATCCCGGCGGCCAAGCAGGGCGCCCCGGGAGGAGGGGTCTGGGCGGCTGGGCCAGGCCGGGCGGGGCGGGGCGCAGCCGGGGGGTGTGTCCGAGGGCGGCTGGAGGGAGGGGCTGCCGGGACGCCAGGGCTGCGGGGCCGCGGCAGCTCAGACTCGCGTCCCGCGGAGCTTTTCAGGCGGACGCGCGGCTTTCTCCCCAGACCCACCGAGCGGCTAAGAGGCGAGATGCGCGGCGGCGGCGGCGCGTGGGGCGTGCTCCTGGCCTCGCTGCTGTGGGTAGCCGCGCGGTGCCAGCAGAGAGGTGAGCCCGGCCCGGGTCCCTGGATCCTCGGGTCCCTGTCCCCCACAGGCGGGCGGGCGGGGGCGGCCGCGGACAAAGCCCGTCGCGTGGGGGCTGCTGGAGACCGGGCGCGCATCCTGGTCCACCTCGGACTGGGGGCTTCTGACACGTGGGTCTCCCGCGCCGGCCGGGGAGGCGGGATGGGGACGCCGCTCCTGGGGGAGGCTGCCCGCTCTTCGCAAGCTTAGGCTTTAACCTCCTCGGGCTTCGGGGGTAGTCCAGCCTCGCCTCTGGCTTTTGCGGAACTTAGTGACCCAGGAGCGCCATCTACGCGAGCAGTCCTGGGGGTGGCGGGAGCGGGGCGCCTGGGGGTGCTTTCAGTGCCCCGGCTGCGCGGGCAGGGGTGGCGGGGCTGCTGGCCGGGCGCGGGGAATGAATGGGCAAAGAGCTCCTCCGAATCACCCTCGTTGTCCGGCTGCGCAAGCTGGGTCGCCGCGGTCGGGGAAGGGCGGATTCCTCGGGGCCACTCGCTGCCGGGCGGGCTAGTGGGGAGAGACGCGGCGAGAAGCGCGCCCCTCGCCAGCGGCCCCGGGCAGGGGGACCCGCAGGCGGCGTTCAGGGCACTGATGCGCCTTCCCGACCCTCGCTCTTTGTGCAATCGGCGAAGTGGCCAAACCCGCTCATTCCCCGCGCAGGTTTGACCGTGGGCGCGCCAGGGCGAGGGACTGGCGGAGAAGGGAGCACCTTGCATGCGTGTTGCAAGGATTGAGAAGAGAAACTCAAAGCGAATTTTCACTTTCTGTTTTGCGGGCGGGAGGGGAGAGAGAGAGAGAGAGAGAGAGAGAGAAGAGAATTCTTTTCCCTTTGGGGGGCAAACCCAGTCCCCACGCCACCCCTAGAGCTGTCTTCGCAGCGTGGCTTCGTGTTGGCTAGGCAGTCAGAAATATTTGTTGAAAATATCTTAAAGTATGCAGCACATGACAATGGCCATATTCCCACAAATACAAACTTCATTAAAAAAAAAAAGTACAGGTAAAAAGTAATGGGCGGAATTCGCAGTGCCCTCGTGGGAAACGTGTGTTTGGGCATTGTGCTGAGTTTTGAGCTCTGCAGAAACGCGACCATCTCATTCATTCAAGCATTCATGATGGAAGCACTGGACCGGAGCTGGAAATGCAGCTTTGAATAGCTGCAAGTCTGCTGCGCGGAGCCGGGCTGGGAAGAGGGAATTAACATAGTTATCAGCCAGAAGAAAGGAGCCTTTGGGGAGGGAGAGGAGCCTTAGAGGACTTCGAGCGGACTCCTGTCTATCAGGCTGCTGAAAGTGATCAAGTCCCAGTTTCCCACAGGGTAGAGAAAGAGCAGCTTGCCTCAGCTTATTGTTCCCCGAAATTGAAAGTCTGAAGGTTGTCCTGGCCCCTCGGGGCTCGGCACTTGGCCTGCCGGTTATGGGTGGTGTTTGGGGAAAGTGGGACCTCACGGGGCTTTCCTGCTTTGAGATGCTGCGGAAAACCTCCCAGGGCAGGAGCCCTTTAATGTTTCATATCGCATTCTCTGTTTGCCTTCTGAACCCCACCAACCCTCACCCTTCCTCACGAGCCTCCTTGAGCAGTTTTGATTTTTTTTTTTTTTTGAGATGGAGTCTCACTGTTGCTAGGCTTCAGGCTGGAGTGCAGTGGTGCCATCTCTGCTCACTGCAACCTCCCCTTCCTGGGTTCAAGCGATTCTTTTGCCTCAGCCTCCCGAGTAGCTGGGACTACAGGCGTGTGCCACCACGCCCAGCTATTATTTATTTATTTTTTTGTATTTTTAGTAGAGACAGGGTTTCACCATATTGGCCAGAGTGGTCTCGAACTCCTGACCTCGTGATCCGCCCGCCTCGGCCTCC
>NW_016829166.1:180679-195356 GCF_001698545.2 Rhinopithecus bieti | reverse complement strand
TTTTTTTTTTTTTTTTTTTTTTTTTTTTTTTTTTTTTATAGAAACGATTTTGTGCCCAGTGAATAGCATGAATGATTAGTAAAGTTGTGTGTTTTGGTGATAATACAATAATCCTGACCTGCAAATCACCTGCTAGTTAGCTGTCTGGTGTTATTTTTTAAAATAACTTATTCTCTATTGACATTCAGATTGTTAGACGTTCCCTATCATTTCTGTAGTCTCGCTGGGTTACCTGACAACTTATAGTATATGACCTGATGGCTCACTTTCTTTTGAAATATAATCAGTTTCAAGTGAGCTCCTCCTAAGTATTGAATAGGAGGTATTGTGTTTGTAAAAATAATGTGTTAAATTCATGGCTGGCAAATCACATGAAATTATGGTAGCTTCATCACTTTTGTTGGAAACCATCCCCTCTTTTTTTCTGAATAAAATAGACAATTCCAAGTACAGAAAAAAATCTACAAGTAAAAGAAAATTCACTTCATTCTCATATATGACATAGTATTCAAATTTAGCAAGTATGTGCTCCACTGTAAAGTATGCAAGCCTGAATGCATTTCAAAAGTGCATTTTTCTTTTCTGTTGCTGTATTCTCTAACTAAGGGCCCATGAAAAATACTGATTGTAGCAGTCGGAAACAAGGGTATGTGTAATAGAAGCATCACTGCCCACCTCCTACATAGCCTGGACTTTACGCCATTCTTTTTTTCCCTCTTTTTTTCCAGACATTAAATATGAAGCCTACACCTGTAGTTAATCTAGTGTGATTGAGAATTCAAATGCAACAAGAATATTAGAATAAATACATATACTCTTCTTCAGTGTCTTGTGCCACTGCTTTATAATTGCACTGCTTTTTAAACTCATATCATAAAATGTTTCTGGGACCATTTATTTCAGGATAATGATCCTTGAAACACCCTACTGTTTTATACTAATTCATTCATGAAATCCTATGGATAGTCATTTTCATGTACAGTAAATTGTTATGGGGAAATAACACAAGCTCTGTCTTTAAGCTTCAGGTGTTTAATTCTGTGGCTTTACTAGCTATGGCAAATTGGGGACATAACCTGTGCTTTAGTTTCACCATCTGTAAAATGGGAATAATAATGGTGCCTATCTGGAAGGGATGTTAATGATTAAATGAAATAATGTGAGAAAAGTTCTTAGACCAGTACCTAGTACAGGGTTAACCCCCAACAAGCAAGTTTATCTATATTCATCACTATTACTATTTTATAAAGAACTATATGTTTTTAAACTGTATTCTCCAAAATGCATGATTGTTTCGAAATTTGGAGTTTGGATTTGGAATCAAATAGTCTTGGGCTCAAATGCCAGACATGTCACTATGATTAGCTATGGCCATGGCTAAGTTTCTTAACTTCTCTGAATGTCAGCTTTCTGTCTATAAAATGGATAGCGTTGATATGATTAAATAATATGTGAAAAATATTAGCATGAGTAGGGCGTGTCCGGTACTCAGTGCATGACGGTTATTACTGTTATGCCTATTGTACTTGCTCATCATCCTGGACATCCTGTCTCTTTCATTGCTGAAATCCGTTTGGTCATTAAGGCTTGTTGATTTTACCTCCTGAAAATCTGTGCAGTCTCTTTCCCCTCACTGCTGGCTAGGCTTAGGAATTGTTTGTTTTTCTCAGGTTGTTTGTTTTTCTCAGGATATAGTGTGATGGTTCACCCAGCAGGCCAGCAGCCTCACCTGTTCTCCTTCCTCAGCAGTGCCATCACTGCGATGTTTCTAGAAACACCATCTTGATAACCGCTCCTACTCTTGTTTACAATTCTATTTCTCACCGTTTCTTTACCAAATTACTAAATGTTCCCCAATGTGACTTACTTTCCTTCCTTTGTGTTTAAGCAAGTAGTCTTCTTCCAAGGTGTGCCCTTTTCACTCCACATCCGTCTCCTGGGCCCACCCTCCGGGTTTAGATTATGTGCCCCAAACCCCTCACTTTATAAGATGCACAAAATGACAGTGTCCTGCTGCATCACATTGTGGGTAAAGCAAGGAGGCTGGGACCCCAGCTGGCCAGCTGTCTCAGAGCTGAGAGGCATTATCAGGAACACGCCTGCACCTATTTGTAGCTAACCAGTGTTTCCTGGGACATGTGCTATTAAGTGCTGGACACGTCTTTCATTTGGGTTCTAAAGAACCCTGGAAAATCTTCCCAGCTCTCTCTCTGCTGAAGTATTTGTTAGACCACCTTCCCTGCACTCCCAGGGCTTTCCCTACTCAATGCTATTGTCTTGCCTGTCACGGGGCCAATAATTGGCTTGCTTTATCTGTCTCACCTTCTCTCTCGGGCTTCTCAAGGATAGGCACTGCTTTATTCGTATCTGCCGGTTCATTGCTTTACAGTGTTTCTAGCAGTTAATAGCCACTTCTTGTTGCTGAGCTGAGTTGAAATGAACATCTTTATTTAGGAATCAAGTAACTTTAAAAATATTTTGAATAGCTGGGCGCGGTGGCTCACGCCTCTAATCCCAGCACTTTGGGAAGCTGAGGCAGGTGGGTCACCTGAGGTCAGGAGTTCAAGACCAGACTGACCACCATGGAGAAGCCCCGTCTCTACCAAAAATACAAAATTAGCCAGGCATGGTGGCCGGGTGCCCTGTAATCCGCAGCTACGCGGGAGGCTGAGGGCGGGAGAACACTTGAACCGACTGGAGCGGAGGTTGCAGTGAGCCGAGATTGTGGCCATTGCAGCTCCAGGCGCTGGGCAACCAGAGCGAAGCTCCGCTCAAAAAAAAAAAAAAAAAAAAAAAAAAAAAAATATAAGTATATAGATAGGTAATATAATCTATTTATATATATATATATATATATACACACACACACACACATATATATACACACACATATATGTGTATATATATTTATTTTGAATAGATAGTCCATATTTATGGTACCAAATACAAAAGGTACTATAGATAGAAAAAAAGTTAAGAATTGGCTTTTTTACTCTCTTTTGAGGTAACCACTAGCTTTAGTTTTTCGGGTAAGCTTCTAAAGATGTTTCTTCAGGTAACTTTTAAAAGCAAGCTACATCATAAAACCCACTTCTTCTCTAATAGTGTAAGAGGGGCACCAGTGATTTTCTGAGGAAACATGGATGCATGGAACAGTATCCCTCTGTCCACTGCCCTCCCCTCATACTAACTTCTTTACTAGACCTTGTGCAGGATATTAACACATCATTTAGTAAATGTATATACTTGCAACTTTTTCACCTTGCAACTTGTCCTTCCAAGTAGGGCTTTGACAGAAAGGTATTGTTAGAGCAGTGATTCCTAGATCTTTTGGAGTTTAAAAAATTGATTGATTTCATGGCATTGTACTACTTCTAAAAGTATTGTTTACTATAGTATTAATAAGCTATTTTTAAGCCATACAGAATTTTAAAAAATATATTTTAGAACTTTATGATGTATGATATAGAGAAGTTGAGTTTGAGAACAATTCTATTACACGTTAAGGGTAAGTTAATGTATTGACCAATAGGTATGACTTATTACTGGAACACTATGGCAGGTACAGAAAATCTTTATTTAAAAAAATTTCTAATGAGTAAGTTAAGTCTGTACCTTGAATATAAAAATTAATTGATAGCAACTGGACAGAACTCTGGAACTTAGACCTTAGCTGAAGTTTTTCATTACATTCCTCAGGAATGTTTGGATGAACCAGATAAACTATCATCTCCTAAGAATGGTGTGTGTAGTTATTTACAAGTTTGCAAATAATTCTTTCACTTGTTTTATTTCTAAAATATCAATATGCGTCCATGGACAATAGAATAAACCAAGGCATTGCAAAATTAATGAGGAGAAAAAACCCTTCATAGAAGTAATTTAGTTAAGGTCATGAACTTTGGTTCTGTTGGAACATGTCTGTCTGGGAACTATTTCGGCATAAAACACCACACGATAGCAGGGTTCATTGTATTTTCATGTATTCATTGTATTTTCACCCCCCTTTATGCTGGGGGTGACAGTGCCCAGGGGAACCATTTGATAATAAATAGCACAGAGTCTTCCCACTTGTGTCTTTGTTTTCTCAAGGCTGGCTCAGGAGAGCTTTCTTTGGGTTAACTTGTTCCTCATCTTGCTTGGGGGCAAGAGGCAGACAATGGAGGCAGTGAGATTCCAAATCAGCTTGGGTGGATAACATTCTTGCCTAGGTAAGCTTTTATCTCGAAGTGTTCATTCAGAAATGGTGATGGAGAAATACCACTGCGAAATCACCAGTGTGATTTCAGTGTGTGTGCACATTTTTTTAAAATCAACCATTTGAAGTTTGAATGTCTTCATTCCAGAAGTTATCTTTGAAGTCTGATCTGCTGGCCCAGCAGGCCAGCAGGCAGTGTGACTGACATTCTTGTGCCAGAGAACCTCCTGTATTGCTGGTGGGAATGTCAAATTTAGATCAATGAGTATTTATGGAAAGTGCCATCTTTTCTCATTCCCAAAAGTATTTCCTGCATCTTGTTCCATTGCTCCATAGTTTGCTGCCAGAACCTCAGGAGGTTCTCTATGACAATAGCAGCGTTAAAGAAGATGCTTAAATTTAGCAGATGATTTTTAGTTAAAAGAGAACAATTAGAAGTGGGGGGTGGGGAGGGAAAAAAACCCTCACACCACAGTGTTGATTATGATACACTATGCTTTTTTCTTTGTTTTTCCTTTGGCACGGAGTCTCACTCTGTTGCCCAGGCTGGAGTACAGTGGCTCAATCTCTGCTCACTGCGACCTCTGCCTCCCAGTTCAAGCAATTCTCCTGCCTCAGCCATGTTGGTCAGGATGGTCTAGGTCTCCTGACCTCGTGATCCACCCACCTCGGCCTCCCAAAGTGCTGGGATTATAGGCATGAGCCACTGCGCCCGGCCAGCCGGCTGCTTTTTATCGGGTCTCTGATGCTAGCCTGTGTCCTTTCGTTTAATCTAGGCCCACACTGCAGTTACAGTAACCCCGCCAAAATACCACCGTCATAATGTGCTCCCTCAGCTTCTGCCCACCTGCTGTGGCCCTCTGTGATCCCTCCAAGTTTGGTCACAGCTACCCTGCCCTTCTCCACCCCTTTCTGTAGCTGAACTATTAGCTTCCATTGCAGGGGTCTCCTTCCTGTCTAACCTCACGTGGCATATTGACTTGCAGCTGTGTGATGTGGTTACGTGACTCTCTCACCCGAAATGTACTCCCATTTCCCACTGAAAACTTCACCTGACAACTCATGCACAGGCTGCAACATACCTTGATGTGATGGCCTGTTTCAACTGTCTCACTTCTGAATATGCATTGTATTTTGCGATAAATTGGGGTTCCCACCCAGCCAGAGTTGCCATCCGCTCCTCCTTTGAATGGCTGGTCCAGAATGCCATAAGCCAGTGTCAAAAAGAAGGGACATACCTGTTTCGAAGATCAAAACCTTAGCTCCCAGCATTTCTTTGAATACACAGACAACTCCGGGGGTGGGGGGGTGGGGTTCTAGTGTTAAAACCTGGGTCATTAGTAGCGGGAGGACAGTAACACCGAGGAACTCCCCACAGGTAGTCAAGTTGCCTGAGCAACCATAAAGCCATTCCCCGGACTCTGGATAACAAACCCAGCCCTGGCCCGTCTCTGGGTATGAGGTCCTTCAGCCTTAGACTTTGTATCATCTAATCAAATGGATTGCAGTTCATTTGATCTGGGTAGGAACCAAAATCTGTGCTTCAGAAAACCTTTTCCCATTTTGTATCCAGAGGCACAAGGACCTTTTCAGTTGGTCTTCAAGCAGACCCTTTGGATTTCTGGTTTAAATGGTTGTTTGCAGAGCTCTTCCTGCCACTGCTTGCTTTCCGTCCTTGCTGCTGTGTCCTGTGGTGGGCTGGTACTCTTTCCCCGCCCCTCAAAAGCCACAGTTTGTCTCTTCAGCCCTTTTACCTGAATCTCCAACTCTACCATTTTTACCTTTACTTTAGTACAAAATGAGTTTTTTTTCTTCTCTTTGCAGCTTCACTCCTGGCTTCATGGGCATACTTTTCATTCTAGAAGTTTGGAATGGGGAGAATTGGAGATAATGCATCCACATATGAATGCTTTTGAAAGTGTTTTTCTTTAAAAGGGAGTTAGCTTTTTTTCTTTTTTTTCTTTTTTGAGACAGGGTCTCACTGTGTCACCCAGGCTGGAGTGCAGTGGCACAATCTCGGCTCACTGCAACCTCTGCCTCGCGGGTGCAAGTGATTCTCTTGCCTCAGCCTCCTGAGTAGCTGGGAGTGACCTGTCACCACACCCAGCTAATTTTTGTATTTTTAGTAGAGACAGAGTTTCACCGTGTTGGCCAGGCTGGTCTTGAACTCCTGACCTCAAGTGATCCGCCCACCTCAGTCTCCCAAAGTGCTGGGATTACAGGTATGAGCCACCATGCCTGGCTGGGAGTTAGCATTTTATTTTTTATATTTATTTATTATTATTATTAATATTTTTGAGACGGAGTCTTGCTCCGTCGCCCAGGCTGGAGTGCAGTGGCACGATCTCGGCTTACTGCAAACTCTGCCTCCCGGGTTCACGCCATTCTCCTGCCTCAGCCTCTTGAGTAACTGGGACTGCAGGCACATGCCGTCACACCTGGCTAATTCTTGTATTTTTAGTAGAGACAGGGTTTCACTATGTTGGTCAGGGTTGTCTCGAACTCCTGACCTTGTGATCCTCCTGCCTCGGCCTCCCAAAGTGCTGGGATTACAGGCGTGAGCCACGAGAGTTAGCATTTTAGAGTTAACACCTCATTGGAGAGGAGAATAGTATTTCCTTGTAGGAGTATTGTCATTTCTATTCCGTTTTTAAATTTTTTTTCATGCACTTGCTCATTCATTGATGCACTCATTCATCCATGCACTGAAGACACTTTGGGACTTCCACTCTTCCAGGCCCTGGGTCAAGGATATTCAGTTAGTGTGTCTGGAGAGCCCTGTTCTTGGCTTCCTTCCTCACTGGGAATCCAGGGCACTTCTTGACTTTCTTGGTGTATTTGTTTTTGAAGTCCAGGGAACTGAAAAGTGCGTATATCAAAAGGAGTTTTCTGGCCAGCCGTGGTGGCTCACGCCTGTAATCCCAGCACTTTGGGAGGCTGAGGTGGGCAGATCACGAGGTCAAGAGCTCAAGACCGTCATGGCCAACATGGTGAAACCCCGTCTCTACTAAAAATACAAAGATTAGCTGGGAGTGGTGGTGTGCGCCTGTAGTCCCAGCTACTTGGGAGGCTGAGGCAAGAGAATCGCTTGAACCTGGGAGGTGGAGGTTGCAGTGAGCTGAGATTGTGCCATTGCACTCCAGCCTGGTGACAGAGCGAGGCTCTGTCTCAAACAAAAAATAAAAGAAGTGCTTCCCAGGTGATTCCACTGTGCAACCAGGATTGAGAACCACTCAGTTAACATCACAAACTTTGTAGGTGAATGCAGTTTACGCAGCAACGCAAGGAGGCAGGATCTGCCACTACCCCTTGCTTTGTCTGTAGGGTGGAAGTTGGGGCATTGATCCCGTCCTGCCCACCGCGGCCCACAAGCTAGTGCTCTGTACATAACAGATGGGGAATACTCGGGTCCCAACTGACTCTCCTCACTTCATGTCTATTTCCTGATATTCTCATGGCTCTGTGAAGTGGGGATAACAACACCCACACATCTCAGAGCTGTGAGCAATCTGTGCACTTAGAGATCACGTTGGATCAGTGACGTGGCTCAGGGAAAGCCGGTTTCTTCTGTGTCCCCGTTGTCCTTTGTGTAGCGTTTTTCACTTGGAAAGGTCTCACCCGATGCATAATTGTTGCACTTGTGTTTAAAGGGGCTTCCCCACAGTCCAGTCTTGCTTTGCTGACTTGGTCATTCACCAAGACCCTTCTTTCTTTGAAAAATACTCTTGATCATGTATGACATTTACAGTCCTCAAGTTTTCGGATAAAGTCTCGTGTTGCAGAATTGAGTGTTGATTGATCTGGTGTTGCACTGAATTGTTCATTCTTTAATGAATTCATCCAAAAGTTAATAAGTGTCTTCCATATTCAGACGTTATTCTGTGCTGCAACCCTTCTTTCTCAATGCCTTTACATGGACATGTCACAGAAGCCTTTTCTCTGGGATTATCTGGGTCACCCCTTTCTCCCCTGAAACAACCTGCTGATCTCCTCTTGCACTGTCTCATGTCTGGTGACTCCAGGGTCTGGCTGTCTTTATTCACCTACTGCTCCGGTACTCTGCTGCTTATTTATTTATTTATTTATTTAGATGAAGTCTCACTCTGTTGCCCAAGCTCGAGTGCAGAGGTGCTGTCTCAGCTCACTGCAACCTTTGCCTCCCAGGTTCAAGTCATTCTCCCACCTCAGCCTCCCAAGTAGCCGGATTACAAGCACCAGCCATCATGCCTGGCTAATTTTTGTATTTTTGTAGAGATGGAGTTTCACCATGTTGGCCAGGCTGGTCTTGAGAACTCCTGACCTCAGGTGATCCACCTGCCTTGGCCTCCCAGAGTGCTGGGCTTACAGGTGTGAGCCAGTGTGCCTGGCCTGCTCTTGTCTTTAATTGATCATTCATTATGCACTTGCTTTTCTGGCTTCCTTCAGAAGTTGTCATCAATATTTGGCTTGTTATTTCTCTTCCACCCAACAAAACAAGAGCCATTTTCCTTTCCATTTCCCTGTCACACACAGACATACATGCACACACACACCCCTTACACATCTGCCTATATTGACTTACAGACCAGCTGCTTACCTGGCTTCCCTGCTACAGGCACTTGGAGAGGTATCACACTGATGCCAACTGAGCAGAGCCAGAACCTGGGCCTGGGGCTGTCTGCAGGGTGGAGCAGGTTCTTCTGGAAGGGCCAGTCCAGCTGCAAGTGTGGGATGAAGTCTCATGTAGCCTGTAATGTAACAGTTTTCCAAGAGCCCAGAAAGCTGTTGGCATTGGAAGTTCCCCCTGAGTTAATGGACGGTGAGGTTGACCGTGTCATCCCATCCCTGTTGAATTGCTTCAGTGGCATCTCATTCTCTATTGAGTGGGACTTCCAAGGCCCTCTGTGATCTGACCCTGCTCAGACCTCTCCACAGCCTCTTCTCCCACTGCTAACCACATCTTGACCATTCTGTGATAGCCGTAGTTCCATCACGTGATCTTTATTCCCCTGTGGCACTCTGACTTATTCCAGCCCACCCTGTCATCCTTCCTATTGTTTCCATAGTGATTTCTCTGTACTTCTGACCAGTACATCATTTTGCACCTATTTGTTAACTTGCCTGTCTCCCCTTAAGGGCCGAGTGGTTTGCCTATATTTGCTGTGCCTAGCACAGTGCCTGACATATGGAGTAGATTCTGTAAATATTTGTTGAATGAACAAATCCCAATACAGACAAGCAATGGAAATCTATTAATAGTAGGTATTGGCTGGACGCGGTGGCTCACGTCTGTAAGCCCAGCACTTTGGTAGGCCAAGGTGGGTGGACCATGAGATGAGGAGTTCGAGACCAGCCTGGCCCACATGATGAAACCCTGTCTCTAATAAAAATACAAAAATTAGCCAGGTGTGGGGGTGGTCGCCTGTAATCCCAGCTACTCGGGAGGCTGAGGCAGAGAATTACTTGAATCCAGGAGACAGAGGTTGCAGTGAGCTGACATCGTGCCACTGCACTCCCGCTTGGGCAACAGAGTGAGACTCGGTCTCAAAAACAAAAACAAAAAAAAAAAGTGGGTATTATTTAGAGATCAGACAGACGGGCAGAGGGGGTTAGGGAAGTCACTAGTGAGGAAGCAGAGTGAAGATCTCCTGGGGAAGGGCAGGGGCTGCCTCTAGAAGGCTAGGAGACCTCAGTGGGTCACCCAGGCAGGACTTCTTTTTTCTCTTTTTTAGACGGAGTCTTACTCTGTCACCCAGGGTGATGTGCAGTGGCACAATCTCGGCTCAATGTAACCTCCGCCTCCTGGGTTTAAGCGATTCTTCTGCCTCGGCCTCCCGAGTAGCTGGGACTACAGGCATCCACCACCATGCCTGGCTAATTTTTTTTGTATTTTTAGTAGAGATGGGGTTTCAACATGTTGGCCAGACTGGTCTCGAACTCCTGACCTCAGTTGATCCACCACCCATCTATCTTGGCCTCCCAAGGTGCTGGGATTACAGGCATGAGCCACCACACCCAGCCTAAGGCAAGATTTAAAGACAGGTAACAAGGAAGAATCCAGGTAACTAGACTAAGAAAGAGAATGGACAGACCTTTTTGGAACCAAGACCTCTGCTCACTTTTTTTTTTTTTTTTTTTTTTGTGATGGAGTCTCGCTGTGTCCCCCAGGCTGGAGGGGAGTGATGCGATCTCAGCTCACTGTAAGCTCCGCCTCCCGGGTTCACACCATTCTTCTGCCTCAGCCTTCCCAGTAGCTGGGACTACAGGTGCGCCTGCCACCACGCCCAGCTAATATTTTGTATTTTTAGTAGAGACAGGGTTTCACCATGTTAGCCAGGATGGTCTCGATCTCTTGACCTCGTGATCCACCGGCCTCGGCCTCCCAAAGTGCTGGGATTACAGGTGTGAGCCTCCATGCCCAGCCCCAGGGAGGATTTAAAGACAGGGAACAAGGAAGAATCCAGGTAACCAGACTAAGAAAGAGAATGGATAGACCTTTTGGAACCAAGGCCTCCGCTCACATTACTTTTTTTCTTTTTTTATTTTTGAGACGAATCTTGCTCTGTCGTCCTGGCTGGAGTGCAGTGGCGCGATCTCAGCTCACTGTAAGCTCTGCCTTCTGGGTTCACGCCATTCTCCTGCCTCACCCTCCCTAGTAGCTGGGACTACAGGCGCTGCCACCACGCCACGCCCGGCTAATTTTTTGTATTTTTAGTTCACCGTGTTAGCCAGGATGGTCTCAATCTCCTGACCTCGTGATCCACCTGCCTCGGCCTCCCACAGTTGCTGGGATTACAGGTGTGAGCCACCGCGACTGGCAGGCCTCCACTCACATTCTAAACCAGAATATAAGGTCAGGAACAAGCCAGCAGCAAAAACAAGAAATTCAAACACTCTCTGCACTCATGAGTGGACTCCAAGTATGGATACAGAAAATCCGCAGAATCTAGTAACTAGGAGGACCCTGATGACTTGAAGACGTTATTAAGCTGGCATATTCTCATCTACCCAGTCAATGCAAAGAAGAAATGGATTACGTTTTTTGTAATAGGATTATTTACTGATGATGAATATTCCATCCAACCTTAAAACTTACATTATACTCAACAAAAACTTATTTCTAGATTTAGAGCCACTGATCTGTAGGCATCTTAAGCCAGAAATTCATTAACACACATAGTCAACAAGTATTTGTTGAGTTTCTAGAAAGTGCCATCCATACAGGTGACTTGTACTCCAGACCCCAGTGCTAGGAGTCAAGCATGAGAAATGTGCAAGAATCCTACTAAGTGTGTTCCTCAGTACAGATCTGGGAGAGATTTCTGTTTCTGAAAGTCTCAGACACCTATCTCACTCCACTTATTGCTGTGGGATAGTATCATTGTCAACAGAAAGAGAATTGTAATTAAACACTACATTTCTACTGCATGAAGTCTCGTTTTAAAGAAAATGACTTCAAAATACTCTAGTGTGACTGCAGACTTGTTGGCATTTGCTGAGTAGTGATATTTTTACATATAGCAGAGGTTTTTTTTTTTTTTTTTTTTTTTTTTTTTTTTTTTTTTAAGGGAACTGTACCTGTATGGCTTTAAAGGGCTTTCTTTAAGTGAGAGAACGGCTGTTCTCCTCCAGGCATTCTGGGCTAAGACTTCCTCCTCCTCTCAGGAACAGAACAAAGGCATACAGAATTTATGTCACAGATGGATTTTGTTTGATAAAATCACTTATTACTAAACAAAAGAATGACCCATTCTCTTTAGAAATATGAGCATAACCTCTCCTGTGGCTTTGGTGGTTTCTAACTTTGTTGGTTTACTTTTAATTATTATAATGGACTGAATTTAAATGGGCCATGTTTTATATGATCAAACTTTCCTTGAAAATGTGTATATAAGATGGTTTTCAGTAAAGGGAATAATTTCAAATTCAATATTAAAATAAATCCAAAATAATATTTGAAGGAATTGGCTAATAAAGAAAATAACGCCTTGGTCACTGTTGTAGGGGCCAGATGTGGTGGTCGCACCTATAGTCTCAGCACTTTGAGAGGCTGAGGCAGGAAGATCCCTTGAGCCCAGGAGTTCGAGACCAGCCTGGGCAACATAGGGAGATCTCCCTCTCTACAAAAAAAATAGAAATTAGCCAGGTGTGGTGGCATGCATCTGTAGCCCCAGATACTTAGGATGCTGAAGCAGGAGGATCACTTGAGCCCAAGAGGTTGAGGCTGCAGTAAGCTTTGATTGTACCACTGTATTCTAGCCTAGGCCACAGGGTGAGACCCCATCTCTAAAAATAAAAATATAAATAAAATGTGTATCTACTTTTTGGTGGATAATGGAAGATGGAGGTACACGAGGATTGGTTAGTCCCTACAATCTGACCACATAGACAATCACAAGAGAATAACTTGAATCCAACATGTACTTCTGCAGTACACATTATGAACATACCTTTGCTAGGAAGCAGACTCATAACAAGTCCTAGGCCATATCCTCGAACTGATAGTCACAGCTTTCTGTCTTTTTGGGTATTCAGACTTCTCTCTTGGCGATTGGCAGCCTTCCTAATGCTGGATACAGGACATTTCAGGGATCAAGTGTCAGGTTCCATCACATTCCTTCAGGATGTGAGTTTCAGGCCACATAAATTTATACCATGTACTTACAAGAGTGAGGAGAATCTCTGTTTTGACAGTTTTATTGTAGTATAATTTACATACCCTAAACTTCTGCCAGTTGTAAGTGTACAGTTTAATGTTTTTTAGTAAATTTAGAGTGTTATACAATAGTCACCGCAATCTGGTGTGAACCTTTCCAAGACTGCAGAAAGTGTCATCATTTTCATTTGTGCCCAGCCACTGCTCCCACCCTTACTCTGGCATCCAGCAATCATCTGCTTTCTGTACTTTGAGAAGTGCCTTTTCTGGAAATTTCATATACATGGAGTCATACAAAATGGAGTCTTTTTTTTTTTTTTGAGATGGAGTCCAGTTCTGTCACACTCCAGCTCTGTTGCCCGGGCTGGAATGCAGTGGTGTGATCTTGGCTCACTGCAACCTCCACCTCCTGGGTTCAAGTGATTCTCCTGCCTCAGCCTCCTGAGTAGCTGGGATTACAGGTGCCTGCCACCACGCCTAGCTAATTGTTGTATTTTTAGTAGAGGCAGGGTTTCACCATGTTGGACAGGGTAGCCTAGAACTCCTGGCCTCAGGTGATCTGTCTGTCTCGGCCTCCCCAAAGTGCTGGGATTACAGGCGTGAGACACCTCACCCAACCAAAATGGGGTCTTTTGTGTCTACTTCTTTCACTTAGTATTTTCTGGATTCATCTATGTTGTAGTGTATGTCAATAATGTTCTACTTTATTGCCGAATGGTATTCCAGTGTGTAGATGCACCACATTTTATTTATTCAGTCATCAGTTGATGGACATTTTGATTGTTTTCAGGTTTTTGGAGCTATCAAGAAGAATGCTGTAAACATTCACATACAATTCTTTGTTTAGATATAGGTTTCATTTCTCTTGAGTGAAATTCCTACGATTAGAATATGGATCATGTGGTAAGTTTGTGTTTTTCAAAGTGTCTGCACAGTTTTACAGCCCTACCAGCAGTGTCTGAGTGCTCCGGCTTCCCCACATTCTTACCAACACTATGTGTTACCTTTCTGATGATAGACGTACAATGGGTTCAAAGTGGTATCTCATGGTATTATTTTGTACTTCTCCAATGATTAATGACATTGAGCATCTTTTCAAATGCTTCTTAGACATTCATATATCTTTGGTGAAATGTCTATTCAAGTATTTTGCCCAATTTTTAATCAAGTTATTTATATTCTTAGTTAAGAGTTTTGCATATTTCCTGGCTACAAAGCCTTTATCAGACATGTGATTTGAAAGTATTTTCTCCCAGTCTATGCTTGTCTTTTTGTTTTCTTAATGGTATGTTTTGCAGTGCCATGGGTTTTTAAAAATTTTTTATTTATTTTTGTTTTGATGAGATCTATTTGATCAATTGTTTTCTTTTGTGGGTTATTCTTTTGGTGTCATCTTCGAGAATTTCTTTGCCTAATCCAAGATCACAGATTTTCTTCTGGAAAGTTTGTAATTTAGCTCTTAAATTTAGGTCTTATGATCCATTTGAGTTAGCTTTTGTGTATGGTAAGGAGTCAGGGTGTAAATTCATTTTTTGCATATAGATATCCAGTGGTCCCAACAACGTTTGTTGAAAATACAAAATCGCCTTCGCACCTTTGCCAAAAATCAAATGACCATAAATGGAAGTGTATATTTTTGGACTCTATTTTGTTCTGTTGATCTATGCGTCTGTTTTTATGCTAATATCACACTGTCTGGACTTCTTTGGCTTTATAGTAAATTTTGAAACAGTAGTGTAAGTCATTCAACTCTGGTAACTTTTTCTAAATTGCTTTAACTGTTCTAGGTCATTTGTATTTCCAATTGTATCAGCTTGCCAATTTCTACAAAAAAAAAAAAAAAA